>NC_048410.1:14922588-14933714 GCF_013103735.1 Etheostoma cragini | reverse complement strand
CTGCTATCAAAGGTGATAAGACCAAAGTGGTCCTCCTCTGCCAGGTCGTTCAAGATGTGGATTAATGCTATTCGGGTCTGGGCAAAGACATCATTCACACATGAGAAATTAATATATGTGTGTGTATATATATATACATATTATTCATAAACATAATTAACTAACATCAAAACATCCAGTGCTACATTCACTATCCGTCACAAACTTAACTCTTCAAATGCTTTACCTGTTCGATTTTTCTGCCGCTCATTGAGCCACTTTGATCAATAACAAAGACAACATTTTTTGGTATGCGGGAAAGACTAGATGGAGCAAAGTGATGAACAAAGTATCCAGCTGATGTCTTCGGGGGAGAAGAAGAAAGTTTGATTGGTTAGAAACTATAACAGGGTGAGATAGCCATTTAAATAAGTATTATATTTTTAACAATGCTAATAGACCTTTAGACTCATCCAAGAAAGGAACTCTTGCTTTACCTTGATGTCTCCAAGTGAGGTATCCCTGTTGACATCATAACTAACAATCAGATCTCCATTCATACCCTGCACTCCACAGGCATCACACGTTTTCTGTTGGTCCTCTGTTGGGTAGAAATACACCCATGCCTGAAACAGGATGAGACAGGTTTTAGAGACTCTTGATGGATATGGCAGTTGATGGAATTGAACAGGAATCATCGGCCAAAAATATGAGTCCTCTGCATTTATATACTGTATGTACAGGGCCATTATGTATACTCTGTTCAAACAGATATTCTTTTAGTACTATAATTAGTAAAATATCATTCACAAAAAAGATAGCAATGCTTCTCTGCATGTACCTGTTTGTCTGTGTGTGTTCTGGTGATTGCATTAGCCAGGGCTTTGGTGCTTAGTCCTCCTTTAACCTCGATGAAATTGATGCCAGCTTTCTCATTAATGTACACATCGATCTGGCAATGAGAATAAATTAAAAAAGAAAACAATACTTTGAAGCTCTGATTATGTTAAATGTTTTTTTAGATGGATAGAAACCAACAGGAAAGACACACCTTGAAGTCTTTGACAGGCTGCATGGGTCGAGCGTGGATTTGCAGCTCGTACTTGCCAAGCCTGCGCTTCAACAGCTCCTCATATGTAAGTTCAAAGGTGACCTTTTTGTGGGCAGCCACAGTCACAGAGGTCTTAAATTCCTCCAGGGTCCTCCCTACAGAACTGCAACAGAGACAATACATTAAAGCAGTGGTCCTCCTTCTGACCCCTTTACAATGGAACAATGACACTTATGACCTCTCATCACAGGTTATGGTGTGGATGTGAGATGTGAGTAATTCAACTAAACAGCGACATTTCCTTTACACATTTCACAGATATGATGGCAATAAAGTAGCTGTATTTAAAAAGAAAAATGCATTTGAGAAAAATGTTATAAATATCTGTTATATATCCTCCTTTATCCTTAAGGACACACAAGGCTCTTCTAAAAGATTTGAAATTGAAAACATACTATATTAGACCTGGCAATAAACTGATCCATTGATCTACTTACCTGACAAGCCCAGCGCTTTGTCCACGGGAAACAGCCTCAGTGTACTGCTGCTGAGCTTTCTCTTTACCTTTCACAACACCATCGTACACTTGACCATCTATAAACCTGAAGAAGAACAAGATTTCAGTCTTCGTTCATACATAATTCTGAGTAGCCCATGATTTATTTTCATGATGCTTTATTGTAGAAGTCTTTATGTGCAAAATTATGTGTAAATGATTTTTGCTTCACACACATTCTGAATTTACTGATGAAGGCGTTCTTGGGAATCCGGACCTCGAACTGAATTTCCTTTGAGTCGTCCATGCGATTGGCGACGCGACTTGTGATGATCGTGGTTGCATAACGACTGGTCACTGTAGAGTTGATGTGAAAGCTGTAGATGTTCCAGTCGTCCTGAGCAAATACAGGAGGAGTCACATTTCAAAATGAAATAAATGGCTTGGTTAATGCCGCTGGCTGACGACCAGCTGAACCGAGATCAGATGATGGTGAAAACAAAAAAAAGGAGTGTGGGTTGCATCAGCGAAAGCTTGTTGGTCTAACTGCACCCCATTCTCATTGTTTTATCCATGTTTTCATGTGGGATTGACTCCCAATATTACTGAACCGTTACCAATTCTTAACCAAAAAATGTATTGATTAACCCTGATTGTGGTAACAGATTTACGGCACAACAACATGAGTAATAAACACACACACACACACACACACACACACACACATACACATGCACACACAAGCACACACACACACACACACACACACACACACAGAGAGACACACCACTGAGGGTGAGAGCCAGCAGGTCCTTCAACCTGACCGCAAGATGCTGAAATACTTAAGCACAAACATCAGATAATAAGTAAGTAAGTAATAAATCAGTAGTAAGATATACTTAATGTTGTTGCAGTGTTAGGCTTGTATGTCCAAAACGTTTTTTCTTTAATTGTTGATTTATACCTCAGATGAAGACAGACACAATTGCCTTGTCATTAGACTTAGATTCAGTTTCCTAGCAGTGTGGTGGTGTGTCCTTTAAGTTTTGTGACCTTACCTTGTTTGGTAGTGTGCTAGCCAAAACCAGCAGCAGCCCAAAGAGGGTGACTTGCACCACAGCTCTCTCCATGACGGCTCAACCAGCGTGCAGCCCAGGCAGCTCAAACTGTCTTTTAAACTTAAACAGACAAGGACAACATGAATGTGTACATACGTTGTTTATTTTAAAAGGGCAAACTCCACTTTCTCTCTCTCCTGTTTCAACATCCCTCAATTGCACACCCACACACAAAAACAAATTTCCTTCCACTTACCTCCTCTTCATACTGCCGGCAGTCACACACACAGAAATAGTCTCAAGACACACATGAAAATACAGAAATTTATCAGAAATTCAACTGTTTATGTGAACTTTACTGTTGAAATCGGCAGTCCAGCCTTTCCACTTTACCAGCCACAACATTGGTTTGTAAACTTAAAGTAGAAAGAGATCAAACCAAAAGACAAAATTTGGCTTTATATACAGTATGCGCTGTTCATGAAACAAGTACATGACCAATATTGTATAGTGTCAAGCAAAAATGAATTTATTATTTCTGTCTTCAAGTATGTACAGCTTTTGTGATAGAGTACCAATCTGACAAGGTCAGGAAATGGCAGGGAGATAGGTGATACAGCAGCAAAAAGAACCATCAGCCTCTCATTGCATTAAAGAGATCAAATACATACATTTCTGTGTAAAGCTCAAAGAAAATAGCTTTTAGATGTTCTCAATAAAAATAAAAATAAAATACATGTCATCATGGAAAAATGTCCGTCTTCAAGACAAAATATTCAGGTTAAATCAAAATATTGTCGCACTGTGAAAACAAGGAAGGTTTTTAAAAGCGGCACTCCATCTGTCTTCTGTGGCTCTCGAAAGAGGATTCCAAATTTTCAAAAATTACCATGATGATTTCAGCAATGATATTGAGATGCGTTATGGGAAATGTAGGTTCCAACAATCCTGGAGCTTAACCCATACTCTGTCTGAATCAATACTCAAACCTACTTCTTGACTTCATATAGTTTTTTCGCTTTTTCTTACCAAAATACATCACATTGATGCATTTAACAAACTATTCTTCAGAAGGATATTTGCTAATAGAAGTTAAACAAGAGAAGTAAGTATTGCAAGTGAAAGAGTTGTTTTAGAGCCTGCACTATTGAATTAAGTGAAAGCGTAATGAGAGTTGGAGGTCTTTGAATTAAGTCAGCCATAATACATAGAATCAGCTGTATGAGCCAGATGATCTTGTGAGGCCAGCATTGGATAAATATAATTTAGAAAACTTATGCATTGTACAAATGAGATGTCAAACAGTTGTGGTTTCTCAATAATTCACATTCTTCGTGTGCCTCTAACATTGTCAAATCATGTATCAAACAACACTCGGTAATCTCTTAAAAACCACAAAGGCAACCATATGTAAAGCTACAGACTGCATTAATCGAGGTATGGCATAGTAAGGATTCTGACTCATATGTTGAGTCCTTTAGCCCTCCTTGACGTATGGTTTCAATGCCAGTTTCTCCTGTTAGAGCCTGTTATTCACCACAACGACCTGTGCACATTTAGAATATCAGTGTATTCATGCAGGTGGTGGTGCAGGTTGTAGAGCAATCCCGCGTGAAAAATACTTCAGTGAACAAGATTTAGTTTAACAATCTGTGATATTTTATGAACTGCACCATGACCAGATTGAAGTGTTAAATTAAGTTGTGTTGGTAAAACAAATATGTGTCAATTCACATTCATTATTCAAATCACATAATTTACCTTTGGAGTTGAAAGCATACATAGAATATCTCGTGTCTGCTTTGGATCTAAATGCTTTTCTTCATAAAACTGAAACTGCAATTCAAGGCACTCTCACAGGTGTTTTTTCACCTGAAGCTATAATTCAAGTTCATTCAAATCTCTATAGGATATTTTCAAGCGCTTGTGCTGGAAGCATTTAATTGATGAAAAATTAAAACTATCCTTGGACCGAAAGAGCAGAATAAAGCATCCGGTCCTAGTGACCGGAATGTCAAGTTTTCACAGTGATGGCATGATGGTGGCTAGCATGGTGTTGCATTAACACACATATCTGAAGCACCGACCAATGGATTATCTAATGTTAACTGTACAAACACAGGAGCTATTTACAGATTAACAATAATTCATATATATACACATGACAGCCTATATATATATATATATATATAGAGTGATATGAGCAACACAAACATTAACTATTTATATAAAACGTACCATGAATGAACAGTACATTATGTACATTAAATGAGTGTTAAGGTACATTTATCAGTAATTAATCAAATCTTCTCTTGTAAGCCTGATTGGGGTAATTATACAAATTTGAATGTACTACTACCACTCAAGGGTTATGTACTGTAATATAGACATGAGGTATGTTGATGCAAATTAAACAAATAACATAAAACTCAAGAATGGAGACAGGTATGTACATATAAATTAACACATGCTGGTTAAATGTATACAGTATATGCACATAAGATTGACTAGAACTATAAGGACATTTCTTTTTTGGTAATGGAATTGGAAGACACAATGCTACTCAGGTTAGAGAGTCCTGGCTTTGGGGTCAGGCAGCTGACATGATGGAACTGGAACAGGGCTGGGGGCGTCCTGGGCTGAGGGCACAGCAGGAAAGGCAAAGACTCCTGAAGGAAGTGGGAATAGCAACCCAGGCCAGTGGCTAACGGAGAGAGGCGAGGACAAGCCCCTGAATGGAGAAGGATAGCTGAGATGGGGCCCTGTGGAGGGGTTGGTCATCATTCTTGACCCAGGGCTATCAGGCCAAGACAGGGGAAGACTGCAGGCCTCTGGACCTTGAGCTGTCCATGATACCTAACATGGTTAGATAATGGGCAGATATTGAACTACATGGTTAACAGCATTTACACATTACAATCAATTATGTAATCAAATTGCTGCATAATAACATGTAACATGTTAAAAACTAAACTTTTAGTTTTAGTAAAGTTTATAGTTTGTGTGTGTGTGTGTGTGTGTGTGCGTGAGTGCGTGTGTGTGTGCGTGTTTGTAAATGGTTTTTCATGTGTATGTATATATTTAAATGTAATTTTGCAATATTCTAGGCAAATGGAAATGTTGAATGAAACACCTATTGTTGTCTTTATTATCTAAACACTGTGTTTATATGCATGACCACTGTATCTCTGTTGTTAATTAAATTCTCTTAACGTTTTTTTAAGATTTTAATCATTTTGTTTCACATGACCGTAGGGCTGGTTATACAAAAATTGGTAGATAACTAGCATTAAACTCACATCTGAGGCACTAGTCAGCTGTCTATGTGTTCGAGGCACAACCTGATTCGAAAGCTGCTGCCCACTGATGCTCAGAGAGTTGGTGCGCGGCCTGTGGGTGACGATAAGAACCTCCTGGGCCCAGTCCTCCATCAGCCGCTGGAAGTCTTCAGGCAGGTTCTTTTCATTGGCACTCATGGATGAGCCAGTGTATGAGCTTGTCTTGTTGTTGCTGTTATTGGCTTGAGCTTGGGCCAGTCCCACTACTGGCTGATGAGAAGGAGGTGTGACACCGGAAGACGGCTGCTGTGAGTGATTAAAAGCCCCCGGTCCGGCTCCAGACCCTGGGGAGACATTCATGATTAGACTTATATAAACTAATATGAATGATTTTTTAGTGAGACACTGGAATTCTACCTACTGTGGCCACGCTCTTTGCCAAGACACAGTCGCTTCAGTGTTGACCCTATAAGACAAAAAGCCTTTATACAAATGTTCATTCCCATTAGCTGGTAAAAATGTTCAATAACTGAATGCAGTGCAAAACAAAGCTGATAGATACTGCCACAAAACAAAGGACCAAACTAAAACCAAACTAACAAAAAGCAATCAGTCCCCTGAAACAACAATGTCCATGTAAGTCATGCAAGTGGTTTGGGTGAGAGACATATCAAAGTGCAGTGTTGGAGTATTACAGAGACAGAGATGAGAAGGAGAGAGAAGTTAAAAAGAGATGAGAGATTAGAAATGTTACAGCACATCAGCGGCCTATGTGGCATGCAGAAGTTCATTGCCCAGTAATGCATGGGGGATAAGTTACAAAAGTGGGTATGTTATAAAGTGGGCAAATAGCACAAGCATCACTGGAAATGTGAGATAATGCCCATTATTAAATGAAACATGATTATCCAAACCTCAAGCTTCTAAAATGAGTTAACTGGTCCAATAAACAGGAATGAAGAGTATAAATCAATTCTAGGGTTTAAAAAAACAAAAAAATGTAATCAATCATAATCTTTACTTCAACTTCAATTTAACCTTACATAAAATTAGGGGTTTGAATAAGCAATATACTTTTGTGCAAGCAAAAATACAAGTTAAAGAAAAGCGAAAAGGATGAGACGAAGCAAACCAGCAGTGCAGAATATTTGGAAAAGACAGAAACAAGATATCAGTGAGCTAAAAGTAGGGAAATTGATCATAATAATCCTAATGGAAACCAAAACAAAATGAAGCTATGGGGAAAGAGAAGAGATACAAACAGATAGACAAAGACACAGGCCCACTGAGAAATCTAGCTCGGGGCTTGCTACTCGATTTATTGGTCACTCTCTCAGATGTTTGAGGGTAATTAGACCAGCCTGTAGAGGAGTATAATCAAAAAGGGAGAAGACACTAGGGTAAGAAGAGCGTTATCTGGTGAATCTACATGTTTACAGCATAGTATTAGTTAGTTAGTATTAGTTAAGCTAGCTCTGTTGTGTAATGCTGGTGGTCACCTTGTCCAGGTGGAACTTGTGTGCCGGTGCCATCTCGGTGTAGTCCAGCGTAAATATTATCAGAAGACAAAGAGCCCTTGAGGGAACAGGGCTGCTGAGTCTGCACGGGCTCTGAGGTTGAGCTGGGAAGGTGGCTGGTGCATGATCGTGCCCTGCTGTGACTAGGGACAGACCCTTTGGCTGGAGAGCCATTTAAACTCGCTGTGGGCTCACTTGTACCTGTAGCAGCACCTGAACACACACACACACACACACACACACACACAAACACATGGAGTCAGGAATCAGGAATGGTCCTGCTGTAAATATTCAACCTAAGTCAATTGGCCATTCTAAAACGTTACTTACTTGATCTGCTGGAGTCACTAGTCTTGGTTGTGACATTCCTAAATTGTTGAACCAGAGGGCTGAGAAGTTTGCCTGGCTTCAGCCTGTGCTTGCTGGACCTCTTCCTACGGCCAGCATGTGGTGCAACGTGTGAGAGACCCAGACCCGTAGGTGGCGCTTTGCCAAGTCGGCGATACAGCAGCTCCACTTCCCCCCGCTGATGGGCTTGCAGCTCAGAGATCTCCCTTAGATGTCTGACAGATAGAGGCAGGAATATACAGGTCAGTTACAAGCTAAATGACAAAATATGTTCATGTTGGGACACTAAATGAGGTCAAAAGCAAACCAGTGGCCAAACTTACTTCTCCCTGAGTCTCTGTAGTTCCCTCTTCATGTCCGAGTCCTCCATCTCTGAGTCATTATCGCTACTGGCATAGGCAGAGCCATGCACGCCTCCATGCCTACTAGGTGAGTCAGAGCTCTGCACACTGCTGCTGCGCCCTGAACGACGGAGGAAAGCCACAGCTCTCTTCATGAGGTCACTTCCTCTGCGCTCAGAGCGAGTATGTTGAGACGGGGTAGCAGGAGCCAGCTTTGCAGGGCTGCTCTCAGCCCCAGAGTCTGAGGAGAGGAACCGAGCATGAACTGTGACATCCACAGCGACAGAGTTGGAGGTCAGGGCGCGAGGCAGGGAGCCCCGCTTCGCCATGGACGGAGGTGTGTCCAGGTAGAAATCAGGCGGGGCAGAGTAGCGGCTGCAACGTATCCTTTGTGTAATGTCATCTTCAGTGCTAACTACAGAGAAACGACCAATTGTGGTGGAGGCAGTCATGGCCTCAACCTGGACGTGGTCCTCGCTATATCCTCCAGGGTGTGCCGGTGAGGCAGCACTGCTCCAGCTCCTCTGCTTCACGTCTCGTCTGTTGGCCACTTCAGGAGGAACAGAGATTATCTGCCAAACGCAAATAAAAAAGTTGGTATATACAAGGCATCATGTATTGCTTCTCCAACAGCAAATGGAGTTGAACTAATCTGAAAGACACTTCATATTTCCCCTCAAATGTGAGGAAAATCTCCCTTTATACCTTAAAGCGGCCTCTTGTTCCAGAGCAGGAAGCAGAGTGAGGGACGTGTTTTCTTGACAGGGAAGCTGCAAACATATCCACAATTGGCTGCACAATTAATTGCAATTTTATCAAAATGTTATCAAAATCGCAATATGAACTAGTGCAATATCCAAATCGCAGGGGGGCGCAATATTTGTAAAATGCAAAATTTTAGTATTGTGGTTCTGCAGAGACATCCCGGCCTACAAATCAAATCCTACAAACTAAGGAAAAAAAAATTTGGGTAAAGATCCTGGAAAAATCACACAATAATTATTTTAATTTTTCAATTTATCAATGAAAATGAGAGTAATGATACAAAAATGATCATTCTCTCCAATATCGTGAATCATATTGATTTGCAAAATCAGTTGATGTAATCACGATTAGATATTTCCTCATATCGTGCAGCCCTAATCCATAACAATTTAAACTGTGGCACTGCAATTATCAACAATTAGTAAAACATAAATTTAAGTAAAAGGTAATGATGTCACTCTTGTTAGATCCACTTATGTGTGTTGTACTTACCACACACGGCTGAGTCACTCAGTGTACTTAAACTATCCATCCTCTCTGGAATTTGAGGCTGAAAGGTGACACGATGAGAGATAAACAAAAAAGAGTATGTAAATGTATATGTACGTATGTATGTGTGTGCATGTGTGTGTGTGTGTATTTATGTGTACGTATGAATGTCGACATATATCTGTATATGGATTGTACATTCAAAACAAAAAATTGCATAATGTTACATGAGTGTTCCACAGTACTAAAGGTCAGGAAGGGAAGTTTATAAAAATAATTAAAAAAATAATTATAATGAATTACTGAGCTAAGGAAAATTTACTGATTGTGGTACTTGCCAGCTGTTCTCCTGCCCTGTAGCGTCCCTCTCCCATTGGCCCTGGCGTGCTGTTTCCTGACCCTCCTGTGGCGCTGTCTGGACCAGGAGGAGACTGGATGTACTCAGTGCCATAACCTGGTGTCTCTGCAGCACTGCCTGATGGATACATGGGAGCATACTCCTGGTAGAGCAAGTTCCTTAGTTTCTCATCCAGTGTTTTTATGGTGCTGTCCACAAAGCCCCCTCGGCCCAGTCGTCCTTCGCTGTCTGACTCAGCGGGTCCTGTGGCGGGCTGGGATAGTGCTGGGCTCTGGGGTAGTGAGGATACTTTGGTCCCGCCCACGCTGGAAAAAGGTTGGTGCAGTACCACAGGCTGCTGTGGGCGCTCGCTGCGTGCTGCTGAGGCATAGGAGACAGAGAGTGGCTCTATGGCTGGAACTTGCTCCTGGAGTGGAAGAGGAGTGAGAGGAGAACCACCCTGTAAACCGCTCACATCCAGAGACAGGGGCATGACCAGAGGGCAGCAGGGCACCTCGTCAGCCATAGAAACAGGAAACGTCATGTCGGGAATCTGCTGAGCTGCATGGGTCGGGGAGATGGAACGCAAAGGAGAGCCCTGTGACTCATCCACTGGGAAAGATGTATGTGGGGATGAAGGGGGTAAAGTTTGAGCTCGGGCTGGCTGGGCATGAGGAACACTAGGCTGCACTGAGCTGTCCACAGGCTCCAGTGATGTCACTGACTGAAGGGTTGGTGGAGCAGACACAGGGGGAGACAGACTAGCTAAGAGGAAAGGGTCTGTGTTTGAAGTTATTGGAGGGCTACAGAATCCATACAGATCATATGTGAAGCCTCCACTTCCACCAGACATTGTGGAGGATGACCCTTGTTCTGTAGGAGGGGAAAAAAAGTTTTGACAAAATGATTTAAAAAAAGAATTTAAGTAACCATTGCACACAAGAGTTGTAGGTTGTCTTCCACTGCCACAAGGTAGTGCTACAGTATTGTTCAATGAAGCTGTCAAATGTGCTGAAATTGCTTGGTAGAAACAAAGTCACCTCTGGATGCAGAAGGCCTTGCAGTGCCACTGTCAGGAGGCTGGGTAGTGGCTGAACTCCCCGGAGAATGTGTAGCTGTACCATCAGATGGGGTCTCCTGGCTGGATGTGGGCGTCTCCTCTACGGGGCAGATTATGAACCATCTCTTTCCTGTATGAAGAACTGCAATGCAAGAGTTCAGATAATTAACACCTAGTTTCTTACAAGTGATCAGGACATGAAAAAAGGAGGAATAGAAAAGGATACATTTTTGAATGAGATAATTGTTTTACCATTTTGCTGATAGACAGGCTGAGGTGCCCCAGGCTGCTGACTCTGCAGACAGTAGACAGATGTAAGCTAAGTCAATATGCTACTTGCCACTCTGTATTCATTTGCATTACATGTGTAATGTGCATGTGTAATGTGTCTGTATAGACTCTATATA
>NC_048410.1:14919640-14922488 GCF_013103735.1 Etheostoma cragini | reverse complement strand
CTACCCCCCATCTTACCTCTCCTACCAGGCCCTCATAAATCTGGCCATGTTCAGGACTACAACTCAAGGCGGAGGCCCTTTCACCCTCTATGTCTTCATTCAGCATGTCTTCAGCTTTATCCACAATGTCCTTTAGCTGGTCAATAAAGATCTCCTTCTCTAACAGTAGGATAAACCCATTCTCTACCTGCAAGCATTCAGTTTTAAAGATGTTATACAATACATAAAACCAATTAATGATAAAAACTGCACACTTCAAAAAGTTCAACTAACCATGTACGTGGTTATTTCCTCTGGAGCATCTCCATCCAGATCAAATTTAAATGTCACCATTTTGTGATTGTGAGTCTCTAGCTGGCATTCGACCATTTTATCACCAGTGTTGCAAACCTGTGTGGGTAGAGGTGACATTGTACAATCAGACACATCAAGTTTTTAAGACATTGTAACTTCAATTGTCAAAATAATTACACCATCATGACTCACATTGAGCATGCTCAGTTTGGGTTTGCTTGTCCTTTCTTGCCGGGATCGAGTGCGAGCAGACTTTCGGTGGTGTTTCCTAGGTTTTCCGTCCCCCTTCCCTCCACTGGCCAAGCTGTCATACCCGTCACTTGTTTCCTTACCAGATGCCACATCAGAGTTGAGACTATTAAAGGAAAAAATTGACATTCATCACCTCTTGGTTGGTGACACATTTTCATCATAGAGAATTATAACAGAATCTATAATTAGCTGAAAGACACGCACCTGTCATAGGCATAATTAAGTAGGAATGCGGGTTTGTCCTGAAGCACATCCTGAAGACAGAAATTGTGCAGTTGCAAAACAGTTAAAAGACTTTAGAATAGGGTTGTTGCAAGACTGTATAGTAGTCATATTAGTGAAGGTGTGTGCTATTAGCTTTTGACCTTAACGGGATATTTTAGTCTCAAATGGAGAGGCTGGTTTTGAGATGGGATGGAGGAATTAATTGATGTGAACATAATTTGAAAGGCAGCCTGGGGTTTAAATGTGAAATGATTATGCATATGCAGATTGATCAATTTACACAATATATCACTCAATTGTACACATGCTACATATTAAAAAGTACAAACTTTGGCTTTATTCCTACCTCTACACAGGGCTCTTGTTGAAGGGTGCTAGATGCAGATGTCGACTCAAAGTTTTGCTGAGTTGTGGCCAGGCTGGCACCCTCAGATACAGAGACTACTGTCTGGATGCCAGCAGGCTGCAGAACTGGAGCTGTGACAGGAGTTGTAGCTGGCAGCATGACAGGGATGAGAGCAGAGCCTAAACCTGGGACAGATGTGTCTGAGCTTGTAGATGAGCCTTTTGGTGATTCAAAAGTGAGACCAGATGCAGAGACTGGTGTTTGAACTGGGGCAGAGGCTGTGGTGTGCACTGCTGTTGAAACTTGTATTGGGACTGAAGTTGGGGCATTAACAAATGTTGAAGCTGGAGTTTGAGGCATGACTCCAGCTTGAGCTGATACTGAAAGTGGTGTTTGGTATTGTGCTGGGGCTTGATTTTCAAATTGGGCTGTAGCTGAGATTGAGGCTGGGGCTTGAACTGTAGGAGCTACATTTAAGTCTTGGCCAACTGCAGAAGTTTCTGCATCTACTCCGCTTCCCCAGAGAGGAGTCTGAACAGCAGGCAATACAGGGTGAGCCAAAAGTTGAACATCTCCCAAATTATCCTGTGGTGTAATCATCTGTTCCTGAAAAAAAAATGCATTTAGGTGTTTAGGTGTTGTTCAACAGTTATGACATATAAAATATGGTTCACTTCTAAATCCCCAAATGCATGCCATGCATGCCATATTCCCAGAATTAAGACGCATTGTTATTTCCATTACCCAACCACAACAGTGAGAACTGAGCCGAATATTCACCTGGACAGGTGGCTGAGCCAATTCCTGCTCAGGGTAGGGGGCGGGATATGGGGTGTGTTGTACCTGGGAGAGAGGTAAGGGGTGGGTGGCATGGAAGCTACCAAGGTTTGTCTGACATGTGAGAGGACTGCCCAGCTGGGGCCCTGCAGGAGACATGGCCATGCCAAAAAGTGGCATAGAGAGTGCCACATTGGCCACGTACTGAGGTGTGGACAAAGGGGTTTGAGGGGTGCTGAGAGTGGGTACGGAGGCCAAGGTGGGGGTGAGAGGAAGGGAAGGATGGTGGGGTGAAGGTGAGTAGTGGGAGCTAGACATATAAGGGCCACTGCCGCTGTAAGCACATGGCAGAGGAGATGAGGGGAAGGGAGAGCGTGTGAGGCCCCCTATTTGTACAGGATATGGTGAGGGAAACTGAGAAAGAAGGGACAATGATATAAAATGAACAAATACGAACCAGTCGATAAATATAACATTCACACAGGCCCTTTATGTATGAACCCAGCAACCTATACTAACATAAGCAGGATGTTTCTACCATTTTCTCTACCTTAGTTTGATCTCTAATGCTACCACAACGCACCTGTGTGCTGATCTGCAGGGGCAGGAGAGGGGGAGGAGTACTGGACACTGACTGTGGAAAACTGGTAGATATGTCAGGAGGACTCAGGTGAGAGGTAGGCTGGTCAGCAGATAATGGCTAAGGAAGGAAATCAAACATTTGTTTTCTAGTTTTACTGGAAAGAGAAGCTAATACTGAATTAAACTGCCAAGGTTTTTAATAAAATTGTGCTGCAGAGCATGTGTACTTAATGTGATTCATTTATATAGTACGGTATGCAGTATATGTAATGTAACCCGCAGTTAAGTTACAAGAAATTACAGTGGGTACGGAAAGTATTCAGACCCCTTTAAATTTTTCACTCTTTGTTTCATTGCAGCCTTTTTCCAAAA
>NC_048410.1:14906024-14919540 GCF_013103735.1 Etheostoma cragini | reverse complement strand
TTGGAAAATGGCTGCAATGAAACAAAGAGTGAAAAATTTAAAGGGGTCTGAATACTTTCCGTACCCACTGTATGTATGGCTGTACCTGGGAAAGGACAGCGGCTGGTTGGAGATGGCACTAAAGGGAGAAAAGACAAATGGGAAGAAAACACAAACCACATGAAAAACCATTTAAACACACACATGCACACACAAACACACACACACACACACACACATACACACACAATGCACAGATGCACTTTGTACCCACCTCACACAGGTACCCTAAAAATAGTGTGCTTTCAGATAGCTGATACCAATACATTGCACATTAATCTCCTGTAAGTTTGCATGTTCTAGTTAACTGAATGCCCATGATAGAATAAGTAATTTTGGTGGTCAAACAAATACTGTTAATAATTATCTGTTGGTGACCTGCAAGGGATGACTTCCAGACTTTTGTCTCCTAATTCTGCTTTTTGCGTCTTACAACAGTTGTTGCCAGAGTATGTATGCAGTACCTGCTCCTGGCTGGGTTGGGCAGTACACTGTGGCTGTAGAGGGAGGTCTGCAGCTGGGAAGCTCTGTGCTGTCTGTCTACTCTGGTGCCCAATAGGGGCTGGTGTAGCTGGAGCAGACTCTGTCTGTCAGAAACACATAGGAGAGATCACATTTATTGGACCCTGTTTTTGGATGTAATATGACACACAATGATGTTTTTGCTTCAACTTATTAACCTCAAGGTTAAAATGTTCAGTGTCAAAGCAAAGGTAGTCATGAGCAAGAAAGTAGAGAGGGATTTTTTTAGCAGGTTTAATAGGGCAAGCTAAAATAGAAAAGGGAAGTTAAAGCATTAAAATGCCACTCTGCCATAAACAGGGAATGCGCATTATTTTGTACACTACCACACTAAAACTGAGACCTTATTTTGGCTTAGGTAGGAGCAGAGACATGGAAGTACCAGAGGAGCAAAGCAGCTGGCAGAATCAGCGAGTGGGAATGATCAAACAGCAGGCTGCTGCTGGCAAGTTTAGCCTACATGAAGCCTCCTTCTCTGACGTACCAGTGGATTCCAGTCCAGATTTGGGCAAGCGAAGAGTGGGACATCAAGACTTAGCCTTTTGTCTGTATGCTCAACTACTGAGGAGGTAGTACCCCCTACCTCCCCCATCCTGTACATTGGACGATTAGCAGCGAGGGTGGGGGAACTGGTCCTGCGACCGACAATGTGATGGAGACAGTGGTCGAGAAGAATGAGATCTCCTCCTTCATACAAACTCGGTGGAAGCACAACTTGTGGGGGTGGGGAAAGATGTGAAGGTGAAGTCACCGGGGTTGGTTGACTGTTTGATGATAGGGAAGTGGCTGACACCAAAAGAAAAGGAAGAGTGACTGGAGGAGAACTTGCCAGATGAGGAGATGTGGGTGAGCCTGGCTTTGAGACTGAAGTTATCTTTCTGGCAGATGTATGCTTGTGTCCCAGAGATGCACCTGCCTTTGACCTATCCCTCAGGAGGAGAGACATGCAAGCCTTGCAGTGGCGGTGGAGTTGTGGGCTGCGTGGGACACTCAGACAGTGCTCTGAGGGAGGTTGTAAATTCAGGGGAAGGACAGGTGAATTGAAATTACTTGCTGAGTCACGATGAGAGTGTTCATGTGGGGGTAAGAGAGGAGATAATAATGATGGATTCGGGGCAGAGTTAGAGGACAGGAAGGATGTGGCTTGCGCTGAGTTTTCTGTGCTTTTTGTTGAAGCCAAATCCTGTGACGGACACAGACTGGGGCTTTTATTCATGGTCTTTGTAAGATAGTGTTTCCTACATCGCAACGCCTTAACCAGGGAGGCGCTTCCACGCCCAAAACACACTGTGTTCTCAGTGATGAACAGGTCATGACATACAAAGGGATCACTGTGGTGACGCTGATCAGGTATTCAGGTATCATTCCAAAAAAAAAAAAAAATTGTTGTTACAACTCAGAAAAACAAAACAAAGGATATAAGAAAGTTGCCACAAAAATAAGAAATGCTGTCACTCACTGTTTGACACAGATAAGACCCCTGGTGCAGTTGTGCTGCAGGTTGATGATAGGCCCCAGGACGCAGCTGACCTGTGGTTTGCTGGTAGGCTCCCTGATTTAATTGGGTGGATGTTTGTGAGTAGTTTTCATGAGAGGCCTGTGCTGTGGGTTGCTGGTAGGGCCCCTGGTGCAGCTGAGGGTCAACCTGGGCAGGAGGACTGTAGATCACTTGAGCTGTGGAAATGGGCTCTGAAAGCGACTGGTAGGCGCCATTTTGCTGATTGCTTGGATCATCTAATTGAATGGCAGAGCTCGCTCCGCTGTCAGCTGTAATAAGAGAGTAAATAAACAATTTAAAATTTACAACAATGCCGTCTACAGGAAGGACAGACACTGAGGACAGAGAAGTGGAGGGAGACAGTGAAGTAACATTTCATTCATTCCAATTCAAAAGCTGGGTGATTATGTGTTATAAATGATTAATAGGTGTGGCTTGCTCGCTGCAGTTAACATTCACAAATACCAATTTAACCATGATCAGTGTGTTTCCTGTCAATGAGTGAGAGAGTCCTAACAGTAACACTGAGGTTTCATGATTTACGATACAGTCATACATGCTTCTACTTGCAGGTTCTCACATGGGGCAGACGTGGAGGCTGGCACAGTGCAGATCAGGGTCTGCTGCTCCACCTCTTGGTCCTCACAATCTGTCGTAGCAAATGTTGGTGCCTGTGGTACAACAGTACCGGGCACCTGCAATAGGTTCTGCTGTGGTTTCTTCACAGCTGCCTCGCCATTTTCTGACGAGACCTTTCGATCCCTCTTCCATTTAATGAGAGCCACGCGGTCCCGGATGGACTTCCCGACTATCTTCACATCACAGTCCAGGAAAAAACCTGATTCCACCTACAAGACACAGGTAAGATGCTTGCTGCAGCTCAGAACAAACTGAGTCATGGTTGTAATTCAACACCTTTTGTAATCAATCATCAAATCTAGACTTGATTCTTTCCCTGAATGACAAAGAGCTGCCTTTCTATGCCTTCTCATATGTTTGCACAGTAGACCAAAGATCAACTGATAAGTTGCTCTAGTTTCCATCAATACAGTACATCCCTCAAGCTAATGATTACTGACATGACTACGTACCAATTCTTAGTTACATTACACCTCGTTAAAAAGGCCCAAAGATGTGTTCCAGAGTAAAGACAGCTATAATATTACAATACACTTCTGTAATTCACTTCCAACCAATGTAGAGAATGATAGTACATGGGTTATAATGATATCTAAAGGCATCTCATTGCATTTTTCTTCACTACCTGATTGGGTGTTCAAATCACCATCCAATGTTTGTTTTTAGCCAGTTAAATATGTTTAATTAATTTGGAGTTAACTGGTACTGTAACGTAGCATAAAACAGTATTGTTGCTATGGTTACCTGCATCTTATTATTTACTGTGTACTGAATTTGAGCTATTTTTGAAGTGTCAATGTATTTTAACAAACACAAGCCGGTCAAACAGAAATTAGTATTTCCTAAGGCTATGGCAGAGTTGAAAAATGAAGCTAGTGGAACACAAAGTTCAGTCTGGCCTGTAACGGTCCAAAGCCAAGGTCATGAGAGAGCTGAGACATCCTATAGAAAAAGATAACAATCCTTTGCTTTCAACACCTAATTAACCTGGTTTCAGACCTTTGATCGCTACCCACATAGTAAAACATAAATAATAGTAAAATAAAGTCAAACCCTACAATTACTGTCTGTGTATATTCACCAAAATACAATGGTTCTTTCAGTAACTTCAAATATTTGTTTACCATTTCCTGTGCAACAACCTCTGGTACCTCATTCACCAAGTCAAAGGAAAATTCAATGGCACCAGTGTCCTTGTACTTCCCCTTTAGCTTTTTAGTATCCTCAACCCACAGCTTCAGAGCAATGGATGATTTCTTCCCGTCATCTTCTTCATTGAGCTCCACCCTCACACCTGTATCCTCAGCAAAGAAGGCATGATTCAGGAGGTCCTTGATGGAGTACCTGCAGCAAAAAACACAAACACCAGCTACTCCTTTGGGATATAGGTCATAAGAATAGTAACCTAACCTAATGATGCACACAGAAACATGAACTGTGTCAGAGCCAAATACAGACACTGAGAGCACACTGCAGGAACAGAAACAAAACAACACAGTGGTAAGGTAAGGATCAACCTCTATACAAAATGCAACACAAGCCCTACCGAAGCCCCGCCAAATGTCCTGCTTTACTCACCTTTCTTCCCATCTGTGGCAGATACATTCCCCAATTATTTCCTTAATTTCTGGGTCACTGACTTTGCTGTAGCTGGCAGGTTTCACCCCCTGCAAAACAAACCAGCATTAACATGTCTCAACTCACCAACTGACACACTCAAAGCAGCAGTACTTAGCGTGTGACTGCGTACCAGAGGAAGCAGTGAGTACTGTCTGCTTTGTCAAAAAGCATGAATTACAGACCCTCCGCAACACATTTTCTCCCAGACATCTAAACTCTGGGGATTAAGAACGTACTGCTGTACAAGAGGACTTTTGGGGCTCTGGGACACTTAGTTGAGAGATTAATCAATTCACAACAAAATTATTTTAATTAAAACACCAAAAATAAAATAATTCTTAAAAATTAAAAGTTTTCCTTTAATTTAATAAATAAATGAAACACACCCTAGCTTAAATAAATGCAGCTAGAGCCTTAGTTGCTGTGGTATGACCAGTAGCTTCACTGACTTCATGTTTCTTAAGATCTATTTTAAAGATATTGCATAAGCATGTTGTGTTGATTTAGAAGGTGACAAAGAGGAAATGGGAGGGAAAGGGGACTCAGCCTTAACGGTACACACTTTCTCCGGTTTTGTTAAGAAAATTTAATAACAATGACTTTAACATCTTTAAACGTGAACTCACACTGGTGACTTTGCGGTAGATCTGAGCAGCATTTTGACATTCAGAGTAGGGATATTCTGAGGTGGCCATC
Source organism: Etheostoma cragini (assembly GCF_013103735.1). Classification (NCBI taxonomy): domain Eukaryota; kingdom Metazoa; phylum Chordata; class Actinopteri; order Perciformes; family Percidae; genus Etheostoma; species Etheostoma cragini. The sequence continues at coordinate 14,914,526 of NC_048410.1, read as the reverse complement.
TCCAGCATACACATTCCAAAGGCGTAGACATCCACAGACTCATCATAGTGCTCCTCATACATCTCTGGGGCCATGAACTCTGGAGTGCCTGGAGAATTAATGCAGGAGAGGGAGATCAATTATAAAGTCACGTGCAGTCATCAGTGTGTCATCCTTATTTAATGGGATAAGTATCAGAAATGTGAGAGACATATATTTCCCTCCAAAAAAGAGCTAACAGGAGTGCATGATAAAATAATAATTAAGAAATATTAAAAATAGTCACAATTAGATATTTTCCTCATTATTTTGACTCATATTGTGATTGCAATAGGATTCACGATATTGGGGGATGATCATTTTTGTATCATTAAACTAATTTTTACTGAAAAATAATAAAAATTAAAGGCCTTTCCCAAACAGAGATGTTTTCTTTTTAGACTGGGACATCTCTGCAGCACCACAATAGGTCCACTATACTTACTTACATTTGCCTCCGATTTGGATTTTGCACTAGTTTATATTGTGATTTTGATAAAATTGGGATTAAATGTGCAGCCCTAATAGTAGTCTTACGTACATCAGATTACGAGAGTCACAATTACAAATTAATGCTAATGTTGCTCCGTATCAAAACGTTTATCTTATCGACCTAAACACTGGTAATGTCAGAGTGCGCAAAAAGTCAGTTACTACAAATTGAAATACATATTCTGTCACAATTCTATAAAACAGTGTCTTGCCAACTAGCTGATGACTAACCGATAACACTTTTAGCAAAGGAGGCCCTCTTTAGTGTTGCCAGGCCCAGGTCTCCTATTTTGACAGAGCCTGTGGGACCAGTGATGAAGATGTTGTCACACTTGAGATCTCTGTGGATGATTGGAGGAGTCCTTGTGTGGAGGAAGTGGAGGCCTTTGAGAATTTGCCTGCACCAGCTACGAAGAACTTTAGGCTTCATCACCTTAAAACGCTTCAAATACCTGTCGGAGAATAGAGATATTCCAGATCACAAGGTATAGACAAGGTATAGACATTTGCTATCCAAAAAACATTTAATGGTAATAGACAAACTGACATATCATGGTTTGTCCCTACTAGTCACTGTGTTGATAAAATGTTTTCAATGAGCTGGTACAGTGCTGCAAACTAGTTTGGTTTTCATTAAGCATCATCTGCAAAGAGAGTCAATATCAATCTTTGACTATTCTCTTCTCAGAGTAAACTCCTCCTTTTGACATCCTTTTTGCCATTGTGTTTATTAAATAACTTTGATGAAGCAAGAAAAAAAAATGTTAAAATACAACTATTAATCTGTATATCTTTCCGTTTCTACAGTATGTTATTAGATTTAGTGTAATGGTGTTGTTCAATTGTTATGCAACTCGATACACATGAAGTAGACAGTCTAATGGCCATTACTGTAAGGTTGTTGTAAACTGACTAATACAAGCAGCAATAAGAGACTACTATTTGCGATCAGTGATTTACAGTCAATTATAATCTTGAAAAGGACACATATGTTCTAAAATGAGTATACCAAGACATCTCAAACATATCAATAAAGAAAACTATAGAAAGTGTTTTTTTTATATTTTCATATTGATTCTCACGTTTTTAGTGTCCCTGAGGTCATTAGCTCTGTCACCAGAACGATACACTTCTTCCCTTTCACGGGTGATTCCCAGAAGTCATAAAACCGCACAATGTTGGGATGTTGGAGAGCCTTCAACATCTCTGCCTCCTCTTTGAACCTCTGTCTCTCAGCTTTGGACAGTTTCCGTTCCTGGGGAAAATGGAGAAAGACATTTTTTTTTTTTTATGAGAAATAATCAATTCAAAGTTCATTAACTCTTTCTTTTAGTATTCTGGAGCCTTATCAGTGGAGAAACATCAGCAGTGGTCAATGTGTCCAAATTTAACAAGTTTGAGGGGGCGGTGGAGGAGGAAGGAGGGCTAATCATTGTCATATTTGGTGTTTTTCTTAAATTAAGTGGTAATGAAAGATGCAATACCTTTTCCACCACCTTTACATATAGTCTGGATTTGCTTCATGGGGGAAGCTCCCTGTGGCTCATGTTCAGAGTGAACAAAAACCCTGGCATTTTGAGTGAGTAAACATGGCAGTCTGAACCATTTACTCTGTTTTTAATCACTACTGTGATTAAAACACCTGGCAGCTGTGTGCGTGAAATCCTGACTCCAGATAAAGTAAAATTCTTATTTAATATAATGTTGTGATAGAGAGACAGACACATCTGTCATGACAGATAAACAAAAGATTAAATTGCATTTTGAGTCAGTAAATGTTAAATGAGTGAAATCCTGTATACTGGATCAATATTTTGTCCCCTGCCTTCCCTGAACTGTTGTATAAATAGCCAAAGAACCGACAGCGAACATTTCTGTTTCTCTCCAGTCAGCATGGCAAACTGGATGACCTCTGGATTTTCTCTCCAGCTGTCTTAATATAGACATTTTAATGGTGACAATGAGGGTGCATTTTGTGTTTTAAATGTCTGGGATACACACTGCATCACTCGGCATTGATTATTGATTGATGCTGGGGAATCAGATTTCATTTACAGCCCATAGTGACCTATGCCGTGTGTGTAGCCTAATGCGTCTAAGATTATGAGGAGCATTGTGAAGGATACGCCTCCCCGCTTTAACAATGCAGATTCTAATGTATACCCAATATATTCATATTTTCTAGCTGGTTTACCTACAGATTGTCAATGATTCATTGCAGAGGGAAGATCTGAACAGGGTGTGGCACTTACAACAAAGACTCTGCTTTACTGAGTCTTCATTTTGCACAAAGAAAAAACAAATTAACAGCACTGACATTTGTAACTAATGGAGTGTGGAGTGGTGAAGAAATAACGCTGCTGTGAATATAAATATAGAACTCTTGTTTTGCTGTGTATCAAATACTACAAGTCTTACTCGCTGTCCTCAGCTGAACCCCCCATTCCATCTCTCCTCCCTCTCTATCTTGGTGCAGAGGGCTGCATCAGCAGGATTCACTCTCCAGACACTTCGGTGTGCTAATACCACAAGGGTATAAATCCATGTTTAGCATTCATTACTAAGCCGTCAAACAAGACTACTAATGTGCAACAGTGAGACACAGATCTCAAAGTGGTAAGGTGTTCTGGCATTTTACTTAATTATGTTGCATAATTTGCTTATATCTACTAAATAAATCGCTCAACAGATGTTTGATCATCATTAGTGGATAAATAAGTGATAAGACTAGCGCCCTGGTTTGATCAACTAGTTTTGCTTGACACCAGGAATTGGCTACTCTTTAAATATAAATTTTTAAATCTTCTATGAGCCGCCATGTTATCTGCAGTCACGCTCTTAGTCATACTCTCAAACACACACTGTATACAGACAGTAAAGGCCCACTCTTTAAGTTGCAGTGGCTTTTTGTGGGTGAGGAACAGGCTCTGAAGGGCAAGGCCCTCATCTCCAGGGACTGAATAGTTGAATCATCACTAGATCTCACCTAAGGCAGAATAACATGAACGCACACACACACACACGCACACGCACACGCACACACACATTACATATGTATGATACATATTTTAAAATGTACTCTTGACACTTCAGTTAATTATGTAGAAGTCTTTAAAAAGTACTATTTTTTTCTCTCGATAGATGACAAGAACAGGAGCAATAGGTTTAAATTCAAGTCACAAAAGCTGTGAACCAAGGCTGAAATGTGGGATCTAACCAAGATGCTCAATGAATTGAGGGCTCACTTTTTTAATTGATACAACGCTTAATTGAAGTTTCACATCCAAAATAGCCTCATTGCATTATGTATATTATAGTGTCTACATCAACAAAACGTAGAACTTTAGTTTCAAAATGTGCCTCCTTGGTATCTAGACTTGTGTCATTGCCAACAAGAGCTGTGAGATAAGGACAAAACTAAGTAATAGGCATTACATTTAGTGTCTGAATTTGATTGAGTTGTGCTGTGATTTGTATAACTTATTCCCTCGGGCCTGATGTGGTGAACCTGGATTCTGCAAGAGTAGGAAGACAATAAAAGCTTTGGCTCTATTCGTTCTGAAGCCACACTAAATCTATGAAATCCTACTGCAGGACTGCGCCTCAAAGTCACAAACATCATCCGCATTATGATCATTTAAAGTAAATCAAAGGTTCTTAAATGTTCCCTGAATCAGCTTGCATTGTTGCCCCTACAAAATGTCTAAATGCCAGTATGCAAGGACTAGAAATTGAATAAAATAAAGCTGCTTATAAAAGTTTGGTAAAAAACAAAAACAGCATAATGCAGAAAAAACGTATTGGTTGTTTATATACAATAAACATGCCTATACAAAAATTCATATGAATAGGAATTCTTAACAATAGTAAAGCTATAGAAAAGATGTGGACCATCTGTTAAAGCAGTGGCTGAATCAATTCCCCTGGGACATTTTCCTCACGTCGGAACCTTTAAAAAAAAAGACACACAGACATCTCTGTACGTGTCCACAGTATATTCTGTGTCTGTGCCTCTGTTTTATTGAAAAATACTGTATAATTGTAGTAATTTTCACAGTAGTATGATACTTCATTAAGTGTTCTCAAATGTAATCTTGGGCAGTTTTTTTGCTCTAGACAGACTGTACACATTTCGAGCCCTGAAAGGGCATCCGCTGTCCACGGGTCTGTCTACAGGCTAATCTGTACATCACATGGATAGCATCTAAACTGATCATTAGATTACCACATGCACAGATTAGTGATGCAGTAAACAGTCACTGCTATGAGACTGTGTTTATATTAGCCCTGTAATAAGATTCTGACTAATTTAAGTGTGTAAATTGTGTCTAAAACTGCTGACACTGACTAAGGCTGACTACTGTTTAGGTGCACGAGTAAAATTGCTTTGACTCGATTCAATTAGGATTCAAGAAAGTACCTAGTGGAAACGGAAAATACAGACGTCTTAGAAAGATCTGCGGGTGACACCAAACTATATTATGGAAACATTTATGCTCAGTTTTATGAGAGGGCAAGCTGGTGCAATGTGTGCGCTGACAAAAACTAAAAAGCCACATGAATGTCTTTTCCTCCTCCCTCTTCCATGTAACAATACATTGAACTTGTGCTCAGTCCCTCAGTGAGAACAAATACTTCCATGATGGCTCATTAAAAAAAACATTACAGAAAACAGAATGGGGTAATGCATCTCATCTGTGTGCTCTACAGCATAACACTGCAGCAGGATGAGATTATAAAAACAATGGAATTGAACTGTTCTGTTGATTACAAACCTAACACCAATAACAAAGTATGTCACACAAATGTCTGCTGATTGGTTCATCAATTTCAACTTGCTCCTGAACTGGCTGAATCTGGTAAGAGGGGAAGAACAAAAGGCAGGAACTAACCACAATATTATGCAAAAGAATCTGACAATAATCCATATTCACTCCTGGATGTTAAGGCACTTATGAGCAGGAAATCTCATTTAAGCATTGTAAAGGGCCAAGGACCCTTCAGACACTATTCTACCTGAAAGACCCCAATTTAGGATTTTGTTAGATATAGTCGGTTACACGTCTGGTTATATGTGCACATATCACTGTTTCAACTTCAAAAGAATGAAGTGACAGTGGAATAAAACCAGTCTCATGTTGTATGGGGAATCAAAACACATCCAGAGAGATCCCTGGGCTCGCTCTAACCAAAAGTTGGCGTTCTGTGCACAAGGCTGCAAACTGACAAAGGACTGACTTTTTGGGTGGGCCTACACACAGTCCTTCAGAACTCAGATACTAAGCCTATCATTGGCTGGTTGATGTTGGACCTGAATCATCAATAAACCCACCTGGAGTTCACACCATGCCACTTCGACCCAGGTGTCGGTGTCCAGACCTTTATAGACGGTCTTGAAGGACCCCCTCCCCAGCTCAATGTCAAACTTGAGGAAGCGACCCCCAGGTGAAGTGGACACAGCCTTCGTCCCGGGCTCCTCTTCGTTCTCATCACTTCCTGCTTTACCTGTGACATCCGAGAGCGCAGCCTCTACCTTTGACTCGGATTGGCTCTTGTCTCCCTTCTCCTGGCCGACGCTCACGCTCTCCGTGGCGCTGTCCTTCAACACCACCTGGCTCTCCGTGCTTGAAGTGTCCGGGAGGCCCACACATGTTCCGTGCAGAATCCGGGTCCGATCAACGAGTGTCCGCAGGTCAATGTGGGGCACCGGGGTGATGTTGGCAGACTCCACCGGCGTGTCAACCGGCTGATGCTCCTCGCTGTCTGACACCCACAAACTCCGTCGAATGAACCTCTGGCGGACCAGCGCCCGGTAGTCTGTGTACGGGTATGCGCTGGGGTCACTTGCTCCACGCAGGGCTTCATTTTGGATGTTGACATTGTGGTCTGTCCCGTTCTGATAAATAGGCCTACGGGAATTTGCATTAATGTCCGAGTCTAAATTGGGTGCTGAGGAAAATGTGGATCCCAGTGGCGGATCTTTGCTTGAATGATCCGCCGAATCCATCCCAGGTAAAATATTAAGCACTTACCGGCGACATTGTGCAGAGAGAATGATGGACATGCTCCTCTCCCGGTGGTGGGATTTGCCTTTACCTGCAACACTCGCATGCAGTGACGCAGTTCGGCGAATCAGGATGTATGGCCTTATGCCTTGAATTTGTTTAGGACACAGAACACCACTACAAAATGTCCAGCTCTGAGGATGCGCGCATTGCTCTTTGCCACCTCACGCCCCGGTCCACCTTGCTGCAATACAGCACCGACCTATTCAAGTTAAGCCTGATGTCATTGGCAGTTTAACCTATGAGCTCACGAGCACAGTTCCCTCCACATTGCATAAGGTTGCCGCTCAAGCCCAAAGTATAGAAATGTAATTAGTTCCGCAGACAAATCGCTGGCCTACAGCGGTCAGGACAGGATGTTTAGACTGTAGCTGCCTCTTACTAATCCATCCTTACACTGATCACGGGATGCCCAAGTGCGCAGCTGTCATACCCTGTAGAGGCTCATCCATCCGGACTCTGTTTAATGCAAATTAATAGCAGGTGTTCCGTGTGAAAATCGGAATAAGTTCAGATAAGTGTGACCTCGGCTTCTTTGCACTGTTCCTTTAACTATCCTCGCGTACTTCTTTCTTCTCCATGGCGTGCACCTAGAGGGTGCAGGATGGACAGGATCGCTTATCAGATAATGCTCACTGCGGCACAGTGTCCCTCAGGTTGAATCAGGCAGCTCTCAACGCGTCTGTCGTCCAGCTGATAAGACTGTTTCCTTCCTATGTTTAATTTCTTCCAGGTTCGGGATAACTAGAATATGTCACGGCACAACCCACGCCCCTAGCAACAACACGTATCCAATAACTCGGCACGCTTTAAGGCGGAACCCTCAGCCTCCCGTGACACAGGACCACACCACTGTCCGCCCTCATCGTGACGCGCTAAGCTTCCAGTGGGAAGATGTCTGTCCAAGCCTCCAACCAAAAGGGACGCTGCAACGAAGTATGGGCCACCGGATAAGACGCAGCGGACCCCATCTTAGTATTTTACTCCTTCACATGCAGGGAGGCTGACGGTACCTTCAGCAGTTAGGAATATGAAGTGCTTTGAACAGGAATTTCTCAATGAAACAGATTTTTTTTTTTAATTGATCTAAAAATTATATTAGGCCTATATTGTTGTATGAGCAGTAGCTTTTTGTATCATTTTGTATTCTGTTGTATTGTTGGTTAGTTTATAGGCTATTATTACATTGTACTTTTCCTACTTTCTTAAATCCCTGCACAGGCATTACTAAAAGTGTTACATTATTCCAAGTGAGTTAGCCTACTTTGTAAACAGTAAATACAAGTAGCCTAGGCTTTACACAAATCTTATTACAACTAGGAAAACACCAATGAAAGAAAGTCTATTTAAAAAGGGGGTGGGGTCCAATAAGACCGCGTCTTTCTAATGCTTCATCTTTTCATCATTAGCCTTTGTGATTATTATGATTGTGTCATAGCTGCTAAAGAAGTGTGATCCAACAAAGACCTAAATAAAAAGGCAGTGTCCTTCATCACATCATTTATAGCAGGCCCTCAAAGAGTTCAAACACTGAAGCTGTTAAAGTCTGCCCATGTTGTGCAGCTGTGTATCAACTTTACAAATACATAAGTAAGTAGTAGCAAATTAAAAAAAGTTGCAGTTTTTAACATTCTGGCTGACACAAAGGTCACAGATGGAGCTAAGAAGCTCATATTGTCATCTCTGCTCGTTTTAGGCTTGACACACTTGTCTTTTTTTAACCTTTATAAAATTTGAAGTGAGGGAAACAAGTTACTGAGGACCAGAACAAAGATGTCAAAATTATCGCTTAAGGCCTCAAAAGTAGCCTAATCTTTTTTTTTCTCCACAATGAGAAACAATGGTTGTGCCAATTATGGCGTTTTTCCACTGCTGGTAACAGCTTGCCTCGGCTCGCCTCGGCCCGCCTCGGCTCGCCTCGGCCCAT
>NC_048410.1:14901980-14905924 GCF_013103735.1 Etheostoma cragini | reverse complement strand
ATGGAAAACCAAAAAAAGCGAGTAGACCCGAGGCGAGTCGAGTAGATACCACGCAGTGGAAAACCGCCATTAGTGTCTGGCCATCCTATTCACTTTTCAGGGAATAACCCTGATAATTGTAACATATCCATTGCTACTTATACAAGATTAATTTTGCATCAGGCAGTACGAATCGATTTAGACCAAATTTTGTTATATATATTATGTTTTCATTATGACTAACTACAGCATGCCTAAGCGTCTACTTCCAGTGAGTCGAGACTGCCGCATGCAGTACCGAATTTATACGCAGAGTGACAGTAAAGAAGAATGTTGCCTTCACATTCTGTCACTGAGTAACTGTGTACAGTCTGTGCTATCTAGACAGCACAAGTCAAAATGCTGCTTATTGGCTTATCTACATCACAAGACTGTGGAAAATTACACCATGCATAGCATCGCTAGTGAGTAGCCTTTCCTGCTCATACCTCTCATTACAGCCCACAGCTTTCTGAGGACAGTTGCCCCCATGTTGCAGGGGCGGTAACGTTAGCCTCTATTCTGCACTCAGCAGCCTTTTTCATACTGTCTGTGCCTGTGCCCACCGGCAGCTGGACCACCGACTGTTTTGAAGCTCACCTCTATACAAATCAATTATAACACGGTTATTAACAACAAGATGGCTACGGAAAACTTGGAAATGAACGGTGATGCTGACCGAAACGGCGACGCGGAGGTAAGTTAAGTTAAGCGCTCGTGCCAGTTACAAAGGGCAGCATAGCTTGTGTTCGGCATATAACTAAGCTTAACACGGTCAGGCTCGGTCAAAGCTAAGTTCCACTCAGATACATTCCCAAGGAGGAGATATTCTTCGGGTTCAGGATATCTACGGGTGCCTGGGTTTCATACATATGGCCCATCATCAATTCATACATTAGTTGTGTTTGTCGTTGACCTAACAAGTGTCATTTAGCTAGCTAGAGTGTTTTGACTTCATCAAGCTAATAGTGACCGGTCGGCAGATTAGCTCTTTGGAACGTTTCACTAACGTTAGTTAACAAAACAACTTGTTCCTGTTGTTCGCCTAGTTTGTGTCTGTTCTGCTGTAGGCTCAGTTTACACTTAAAGATAGACGATACCGCAGACCATGTGAGTGTGTGGGTTCGGACAATCATCACTCGGTAACGGAATCCAGCTGGTTCGACTCAGCCAGTCACCCTAACCCGTGTTGTATTACCATATCCTGTCTAAGTGTCGATACTGTGGGATCAGAAGTATCCCCAAAAGCCAATGATAACCTCAATGCATAAGGAGTTATTAATGGACGCGGTTGTTATAATATAATCAAGTGGATTTTGTGTTAATTTGATCAAAACTTTCAATGGGAAGTGGTCTCTACAATCAAAAAGTCAAAATCTTTGTCACAGGGGATTATCTTCATGTTCACTTCTGTTGAACACAATTAATCTACAACTATTTTATTTTTAATTGTTGAAGTAATTTAAGTATCCTTTTAACTTCTCTCTTTTATATCATTTTAAATGGAATATAATGTGCATTTTTAGTGTTAGTTGGACATTTGGAAGATGTCATCTTGTGCTCTGGAACCTTGTGATGGGCGCTCTCCTTTCACCAGTAATTGACAAAGTTTTTAATTTGTAACAACAACAACAATAACTAGTTGCGGGCCTACTTGTTTCTGAGCTTCCTTAACGTTCAGTGCTAGGAAAATTAACATAGAACATTTGCAATAGTTTAAGTTGTATTTTCTACATATTAGCCATTAGTTCTTCTCCAGGGCAGCACGCTTCCACCGTTGTCAAGGCGCTAAGATATCATAGAGAATGTCTGTGGCCCACAAGCCACAACAGTCCCAGTTATGTGGGAAGACAACGTAAAACTAAGTTTCTTCCCAAGAACCACAGCAGAGAAAAAAGAAAAAAAAAACAGCTAGTAACTCTGACACCTGTCTCCTGATTTACCACAAGAGCACCATTTTCCTCTGTGGCCTGGCAGGTTTTCAGAGGGGGAAAAGAGGAAGAGGTTGCCAACCTGGGCACAAGGGTGGCATTGTTGGACTCTCTAACCTAAACTGCACCCTGAGCACTGGCCTAAACTCACATTAGGACATAGCCCATCATGTGTTTTTAAATAAACCATGTACTATAGACTCATTTACTCATTTAACCTGTTAGATAAATGTAAATCATTTCCTCGACCTTTTACACAACACATTGCATATTTTGTTGTTTTTATTTAATAAATACAGAAGGAGACTGTGAGTTTGATTTTTGTTGTAAGTCTCTCAAATAATTGATTTCAAAATACTTCTGTTGAATGTTTTACGGCCAGAATACATTTGTGATCTGCTGATTCATTATGAAGCGTCCCGACCTCTCAGGTCGTCTGGGACAGCTCCGCTTTCTGTCCCCAGAGTCAGAACTAAACACGGAGAAGTAGCATTCAGTTGTTATGCTCCACACACCTGGGACAAACTCCCAGGAAACTGCAGGTCCACTGCAACTCTCCGTTCTTTTAAATCAAGGCTGAAGACTTTGCTTTTTGATGCTGCCTTTGTTTAAGTAATTGTTCATTTCTTACACTGCTCTGTAACTTGTATTCTTGTATTTCACGTCCGTCTTATATTCTTCTTAATTGTTTTTAACAGCTTGTTCGTTTTAGCCATGTTAAGCACTTTGAATTGCCTTGTTTCTAAAATGTGCTACATAAACAAAACTGTCTTGCCTTCCCTTTATAGACAACTCCGGCGCAAAATAAACCTAAGGGTTCATAACACATGGTTACAGAGTCGTCCGTTGTCTGGGATACGTTTTCATGCTAGTCGAATGGGACCAGTTTTAGTGCAAACTCCTAATTAGCTTATACAGCTATTCGCCGGGGCATGCAAAAGTAAACATATATAAACGCTTCGGTTTACATGTAGGGACCCTCATGATGCTACAGTGGAGGTGTGGTGCTATTTTGACCCTTGTTAGTGGTTTAGAAATACCAATTTCTTTTTACTTTCGCATGCCCAGACGACTAGTGTTATAAGTAATTTAGGGGTTTGCAATAACACTGGTCACATTCGATTAGCATTAAAACAGATCCCAGATAACAGTCAACTCGGCACCCATGACTCATTTTGCGCCGGAATTGTCCTTTAAATGCATGCTTTCACCTGTGCTTACTGTATGCTTGGCTTTTTTCTCACATATTCATTACTCATTGTATCCACTGCATTTGTGTGGAGGTCATTCTAATGTTTCACAGAATATGACCTGGTCAACCTGAACAATATTTTTGACCTTTGGACAAAAAGTCAGTGCCGCTCCAAGTAATGTCTGTTTCCTGTTTGTAATAAACCACTCTACACTTTCACTTCCACAAAGATTCCTTCCTTGTGCTTGCACAAATCTGGGTCTTGTACTTTTTCCCATCATGTCAGATGTGCATTTAGATTATTGTGGTTTTTCATTATGTTGGACTGTTAGCTTTGATGAAAACGCCCTTGTTTGTGCCGACACACTTCTGTAATTTCTTATGACGTCCTTAGGAGGCTGCGAAACAATGCCCACATATCCAGCTAGTTCCCAGGGGGAATCCTGCTTTTCAGTCAGTCAGTCTATCTAAAGTCCATCATGATGGCATCAGCGGAGTGCTTTCCTTTCCTCTGTGTTAAGTAACTTTTGAAATACCGTGTTAAGGACAAGAAATTATGTACTTTTAACAGTGTTTTAGAGTGTAAAGGTGCTCTAAGCGATGTTGTGTCAGGCTACAACATTTGTTGTCACATACAGCAAACATCTCCTCACTATCCGCGAGCTGCCTGTCCCCAGAACACACTGTAAAAAAAAAACGCAAATAAAGACACAAATAAACTGTGCCCACCTGCACCATGACGCATACACAAACAGTGTTCCAGCATTCCAGCTAATAACCGACAAGTTTTTTTTTGGGGGGGG
>NC_048410.1:14899757-14901970 GCF_013103735.1 Etheostoma cragini | reverse complement strand
GGGGTGAGGAGGAGGGACACGCTAGTCTAGTTTTTGACCAAGCTTTTTCCAAATATCACATATCTCCCGTAACTTATGCGTCGTACTGATGTCAGGGTTTGTGTTTGGGTTCAGGTCCCGCTGCGAGGCCACTGGCGGCGGCAACAGGGGCCTCTGAACATGAACCATTATGCCAATAAGAAGAGTGCAGCAGAGAGCATGCTGGATGTGGCTCTTCTGATGGCTAATGCATCACAGCTGAAGGCTGTGCTGGAGCAAGGACCTGACTTCACCTTCTATGTGCCCCTCGTTACTCTTATTAGTATCTCCCTCATCCTGCAAATCATTGTGGGAGTTCTGCTCATCTTCATTGGTAAGTGTGGAGCCTTCAAGGTCTATATGGCAAAGTTTTGCATTCTCAAATTCTTGTCCTCCGTTGCACACAAAATAAATATTTAGTGTCTTTAACTGCAATATTGTGTAAAATGTGTGGTAATAGGTTTATTCAATTTACTTTGTCTCAATAATACCAACACTGTGGTTACATAAAGAAAATATGTGTACAGATTTAAAACAGACAACTGTGTGTGAACCTCAGTACTCAACCGTCCCATGCATCTTGTGACACTAAAGTTAAACATGCACACTTATTTGTGGTTACAAGTGTAACTTTTGTGCGTGCTGTTACAGCCAAAAGCCGGGGGACCACCGGACTTGTAATAAGATGTGTTCATGTGTAAGGTCAGTTTCACACATTATGGGAACACAGCCGACAACGGTTTTTAATTTGTATTTAGATGTTCACAAAGCCGTTCTTTTTTGTTCTAAGCCTTTGTATTAACCTCACTGTTGATATAATTTATGCAAAAATGTAATTTTGACATGTTATTTTATTCTCTAGAACTACAAATATTTTTTTTTCTAACAATAAAACAAACTTCAATTTCCCAAAGCAGACTTGTTTCCACAGGTCTACAAAGTGTGATTTACAACCACATACCTTGAAATCATTTATGCACACCATTTCACAAACACAAAATCCTTCTTACGCTCATTTGGATACAAATCTGGAAGCACAAGTATGTCTTCCCCTAACATCGGTGTCCTCGCTCTTCCCCTCTGTCGTTATCTTATACTAACAGACAACACTATTGTGACTGAGAGTTTAGAGAGCCACAGCAGGAAGAAATGCCTCTGCTGTTAGCTGTTTCCAGTTTTAAAGTGCTCTCTTGGGAAACTGTATTGTCATTTACCAACATTAAGACGGCCAGTAAAAAATACATACTTATCCTCTGGCTGAAAGAAATGTCTCTTTTCAAACAAGCGAGACATGTAATGTCTTAATGGAGGATGAAGCTAATTATTCACCAGGGGGGGGGTGCTGTCAGATGCTGTTAATATATATCATAGTGCTCGGTAATGATTACTTCACTGCTCCTCTGACAGGAAAGTCAGTGCTACCTCCTTGTGGGGAAAGATCCTTCGTACTCACAGAGCAAAACTAGGTCCTCATGTTTCATTTTTCTCTTTTGTCAGTTAAGTGGAACCTGAATGATGAAAGCATGCACTACAAGTTGAACATCATGGAGAATTTCGCCACAGCCTTCGTCTTTATCATAGTCGTGGTCAACGTCTTCATCACAGCCTTTGGTGTCCAGCGACCCAACCCAAGTGCTTGATCACCCTTGACGTGACTACCCATGCCTGCTGATCAATTTAGTAAACATGGACCTCCACATTGTTTATGCTAATGAACAGGATATTTATTACCCAAACTAGGCTAATATATAACATACTGAGGATCAGGTAGTGAGTGTGTGTGTGTGTGAGAGAGAGTGTGTGAGAGCGAGGAGTTTCCGTCTCTAACTATGGCTATGGACAAATTTGTGGTCCGGTTTCATTTAATGGGGGAATTGTGTTACCTCTTATCATGCTCAGGTTACTGATGCAAATATATGATTGCCTTTGCTTGTTAACAAATATCAGGAGCAAAATACTGTACATCATTCACAACCATTGTAAATGTTTCCTGGGGAAAAAAAAAGACATTCTGTTGTTATTTTGAAATGTATCAGTATTGGTCAGTCTAAACCCAATGTATGCCTACAGCTTTAAAGAAAAAAATCCCCTCGGTATAATGTAAATGACATTCTAAATAGTATGTGCATCGAGAGCCACCTTGGCCTACTGCTGCTCATGAGGCATAACAGGATCCTTTATTATGGGGGGGGGGG
>NC_048410.1:14784170-14899747 GCF_013103735.1 Etheostoma cragini | reverse complement strand
AAACTGTTTCAACTGTTATAAAGCTCAACCAATTCTTGAAGGGGAGTTTACATGCTGCAAGTACAATGCAAGGTATAGTGTGTAATGTTGAAATGTCTTAAGGTTTCCACTGAAGTATATAGTGTATGTAGTTACTTTAATGCATTTTAAAATAAATTTTTAAAGGACAAAATATTTTTTAATCTTTTACTACATGAACTCTTTTAAATAAAACTACAGAAGTGATGTGTTTATTTCCCTCTTTATTCTCATCATGCTTTTTTTTTCTTTTTTTTGTGTACAAAGACAAAGATCTTTGTACAAAAAGTCCTACAAATGATGGCACTTTCATATTTAAGGCATTTTTACACAACACAGTATGTTACAAACTGTCAGGCAATGAACTTAAATAGTACACATTAATTGACAAACATCAGAAATCAATTATCAAGATTTCTTTTAGAGTAATATTAAAAACATTTTGAGTTCAAGAATAAAAACAAAGCCATGCGCATTTAATACATGTTTTTCGGTGTTTTGGGTATTGGCTTCTGAGATCCTGAACTTTAACCACCACAAAAAAAAACACAAAGTAATACAGTTTAACAAATCGCCATCATGCCAGCTACTGGTATGTTTACAGACCCTTCTCTAGTCATACATTTTAAAGAGATTGTTTACAAATAGCCTGAGAAAAGTCATAAAAATCTGCCGGACTGGGGTAAATTGAAGTACTGCTAGTCTTAGTATTTAAAAAAGGCTTAGCAGAAACTATCTTACTCGACAGTAAGGCACAGAAGGAACAAAATAATATCCACACTATCAAGAGCTGGCTGGAATTCATAAACATAATGTAGCCTACTTTTACTTACATTTTCACAAACTGTGCGATAGACAGCAGACCATGCGTACACGTTAAAGTAATCGTCCGTGTCTGCAGCAGTGGGATTAATGCCACAGGCAAAAATGGCCCAATAAATGGCTGAAAGTTCCCATCCTGCTCGACCCAGCGGAAACTATGGCACGGGAAAATATGCAGGCATGCTTCCGGTCTTTGACTACATGGCGAAAACAAGAGACATGGTTTTAGATCCGTGAATATGAAGTTTAAGGGAGTAGGGCATCGTTTAATTAAAGTCAAAATTATTCCAAAAAAATCTGGTTATAGATGCCACGAAGTAGGTGGCAGTGCCTTAACCGTATGTGTGTTGATGGCCACTAGGGCCAATTCCATCCTTGTCAAGGGGAGTGCTAACCTTCTCTCCTTTCATACAACACATTCACGAAATAAGACACGTCACTATATATACACCGTCATATATAACTTGGTTTCACTTACGGTTCAATTTCTGGTTTATATTGATAATATTAATATCTGTTAAACACAGCTGTTGTATTATAGGTTGATATGTGTTAACGAATCATTATTACGAGTCTTCAATTGACATTAGTATGTTTTGGATTAGGTAGTAACTCTACCCACAGTGCACTGCGTGAGTAGAACGGGATATCATTGGTAGAAGCAATCACGTGACTGCAAAGTCCGTCTAAAGTATCGTCGAAGATGCTTTCTGGACCGTCTCTGGGATTACTAAACTGATTCGGCTCTATGTTATTTCGGTCTGTTCACATTACTCTTTTTGTCTAAATGTGAGCAGCAGAATTTCGAGACGCTCTTATGGAACCAAAACAAGTCAACACATTGGTGCAGTTTGGTGATGTAGTTCACTGTTGGCCACAAGAGAGCGGTTATGTTCTACAAAGAGCTCGGTCTCATCTTTGCTTCTAACTCAATTTGTGGAGTACATGGAAGTGTATTTTAGGATGCTTGACATCAGTGGTAACTGAGCAAAAAAGGAAGTGTGTAAATTTAATAAATTATTCTTAGCACCAGAGTGAAAGGAAGCAAATACACTGCAGGTTGTTGCTTTCTGCATTGAAGGGTAATTATTTTGGGCTGCAAAATGTCCTGATGCATTTGAGGTTATCATTTTTGTAGAGCTGAAAAAATGGATTGTATATAATCATAAGGTACCTCCAATTGTTAATATTTAGTTATTTAAAATCCCTTATGTTGTCACTAGTGCAGTCAATATTTTTGTCGTTTAATTGGTTTGTAAAAGCTGTTGTATGCCACATTTGAAGCTTGCAGCGAGAACAACTTGTCAAATCAGGTTGTTTTTGATTTCACTGTATTCAATCCCTTTAATAGGCATCAACGTATGAGAAAATATGAGCAAAGTGCCAAATGTAGCTCGAAATTTACCCCATCTTTCTCATTTTAGATCACAAGCAAAATATTAAATACAACTGTGTACAAAATTAGTACTCAGCTGCAGAAAAAATATATAATGTGTTGTGCTTTGGTACATGTAGTATGTATAAGAGGAATACTGAAGCACCTGGTGTGAAGGAGTCCCCCCCCCCCCCCCCCCCCCCCCCCCCCCCCCCCCCCCCCCCCCCCCCCCCCCTACTTCATGAGGCTTTCTTCAGTGTACCATATGAGAACCTCCTGAGCTTTTCTTTTCAATCCCAGAGCCGCCATCCCAAGGGCCCGGCTACCTCCAGTCACTTTAGCCTCTACAGAACAAAGACAAACATCTGTATAACACTGAATTAACAGCATTAAGTGGACTTATATTTTTCAAAGCATGCACGCTAAGGTTGACATACGTTAACTAGCCAATAATACTGACAATATCTGATTATCACAACTGCAATGTTATATGATGTTAAAAAACTGAAAACGCTGCTTACCACTGTAGTAATAGAGTAGAGCCATTCCCACCGCAACGCTAAAACAGCCCAGAAAGAAAAGCGGACCTGGAAGGAGGTAAACACATAACAAAATGATTTTAATTCATTCATAATCTGGTGAGTGTCACTGTTAAATAACTACCTGACACACTTCTAGCCTGGAAAAAGTTTGGATCACACCGACTATATTCCTGACTAGGTTTGGTGATTTTGAAGGTCCCCACATTAAATCGTCTCCTGATTATCTTATGATCCTGCTTCATAATATTTAACAATAGCAGTTTTAATAGATGGAATAGTAGCCGTTGCAAAATTGCATACACATTGACATATATTCTTTGACATAACAATTGCATACACATTGACATATATTTTTTTACATAACATTTTACCTCTGTCGTTCTGAACATATCTCTGTCGGTAGACACGTGGATAAGCGAGTGGATCTAAGGAATCTGCAGGCGGGACAGATACGTTTTAGTGTGGGCATAACATGAGAATATAAGACTAAGTATGTACAGTCCATTCTGTAATATCAAAATAGTGAATGAAAATCACACCTGATATGGAGAAGCGTTTATTGGGGACTCACCTCTGAGGCGGAGCCGTGTGGGCAAGCTGTAGTACACTTCCTCTACATGCAGGTGAAGAGCTCTGTAAAACTCCCGACATGCTTCCTCTCCTTTCCCCTGCAGGTGTGACAGGAGCTCACCCACTCGAACACTTGTGGTCACGTCCAAGTTTCGAAACTGGATAACAATAACAACGGATACAGTATAATAGGATGTTTTTTATCTTCCCAAATGGATATATCCTCTCCTGGAGTCCTGGCAACGCTTGCCAAAGCCAGGATGAAGCATCTCCACTGGAAATATTTTAGAAATTCTCTCATTTGTTCATATTAAAGTGTTGGTTCATCACGTTTTTATTATCAGATAATTTGTAAATATAAGACATTCTTTGAACTTGGTATAGTTTTGGACCTGAAAGTATCTGTATCACCAATCAGATGCTTGAGATGAAATGGTTTTGCATGCAGTAATATAACTTTGTATATTTACTTAAGAAATTTGAAATATGCTTGTTGAACTACAATTATTTTGACTTTCCTGCAGTGTTTTACCTTATTGTACATCATTCTTTTACTTAACTTCATGGGGAAATCGTGTATTTCTTACTCCATTACATTTATATCTAAGTTATAGTTTCCAATTACTTTACAGATTAATATTTTGCATACAAACATGCATATAATATAATGCATGACAGAATAATTTACAGCACATAAACAGCTGCAACATTAAATGCTGTTCATAAAATACACCAGTAATACTAGTCAAGTAATCTAACGTTATCATTGTGCCGCATAATGAATAGTTATTAAACATTTTGCAAATACAACTTTGCAGTAGATTTGAATGCAGAACTGTAATTAAAACTGAGTATGTTTACAGTGTGGTGCTTCATCTCTTCCACCTGCACGTGACCAGGTACACAGGTACCAGGTACTGTGTATGAGGACTCACTTTGGTGGCCTCCTTGTCTGAGAGGATCTGCGGGTAGATTCTGTTGAGTTGCAGGATGAGTTTGTCCAGCAGCTCGGTGTCCAGTCTCCGGTCAGTTTTGAGGAAGGCGCTGTCCTCTATCAGCTGCTCATGAAAACTGTCTGTCCATGTTAGCAGAGACACGTTAAAAACAATTACTTAGCAGGCTACATCAGCAAGTCCCTGCCGAACCCTGTTTGAAAACAGGCTAGCTTTTATATTGAAAGGGAACGTTACGGAAAAATGTCACGTTCTCCAGTCTTTCCTCGTAACTGGAGCCAGGAGAGGAGTTTGAGGACATGGAAGATCGGGATTATCACGAAATAACATTTGTTGACAGCTAGCCTGACGGCTGACAGCAAGTTGACAGGTAATGCTCTTCTCTCTAATGGTAAATGTGTTGTTGAGAAACTTTTCAGAAACAGAACTTGGACTGAGACGTTAACATTACATTGTCATTGGCAAAGCAAGGCAACCGTTAAGGTCGTTAGCGCTGTGTGGTAGTTAATGTTCGTGGTCTGAACCTGATAAGAAGATATTAAAGCGAAACAGAAGGCTAACTGCAAAAGATAAGCGTTAGTTTTTGTTAAAGACACAAACCTCCCATCGTAGAGTCCCTTCTGTCCTTCGTGTGGATACGCCCACTGACGTCACCACGTAGACAGGGAGTGGCTTACGTTAACGTCTTCAGAGAAAGGAAAAACTCACTTTTCTTTTTACATCCATGGAATGGAGTGTATGGCTGCAGCCTGGAGAATTCCCATCTCATGCCCTCTAGGCAATAACTTTTTCATTTTTATTTTTGACCTATATGAACTACGTTATATACAAATATACAAAAAATTATTTTCAATAAAACTGGTCGTTGTGTTGTAACTAGGGGTAAATATATTCTAAATTTCAATGGTTTTTATTGTAATTGTGAATTGAAATGAGTAAATTGTAGTAAAAAAAGTTAAACTGACAAAGTGTGTACATGAAAAAATAAATAGCTTATTGGTAGGCCTACTGTTATCGTTAGGTGTGAGGTCTATATCTACAGTATTACTAATTTATGTCTGTTGTTTGTAGGCACAAAAACTTACCACATTAGCTTATGATTGGTCTGTATGTTTCAGAAAAAAGTAATGTAAACAGGCAAAAAAAGGCAATAGTACAGCCATTACTCAACCGACAGAGCCATCAACATTGTACTTACAAATAATACAGGATGAGTCTGTAGATCTCAACCCCCCCAAAAAAATCATATTTCTCAGGAAAATAAGGGCTTTATTGTAAAATGACTATAGCATAGTAGTTAACTTGTTTAGTAAAGAAGAAAAATCTCACTGTTGTGAACGTTAGATTTATTTCTTCACCAGCCATAACTGTTAGCAGAGTCACTCGCCCACAATCAGGAGTTTTGCAAGTGTTTTACCACAAGTTCAGTCAATCAATATTCTGACCAGCCACCTCCACTCAATCTCCCTTATGAAACAAAAAGGATGATGACATCCTGTAGTCTGAACAGTGTCAAATAAATACAATTGCAGTAATAGTAAAAACAAATAAAATCAATTAGGACCAAGTATGAGCAAAAATGTGTAAAATATATATATATCTTTACATAGCATAAACATAAGTTTTTTTATTGCCATGTTTGGAAATTGCACTTAATAAACAAAACGGCACCGAAGCTTGTTGTTTGCAGATTTTAGGACTTAGGTTTACAAAAAAGTTGTATTAAAACAATTACATAAAAAAAACTCCTTCATGAGTGAAGTTTATGAATACTATTAACATCTGACCTTAACTTAGACATCTTTAAATAAAAAGCTTTGCATTAATACTTTTCCTTAGTTATAACAAGCATACATGAATTTGTAACAGCTCTGCCATGTCTAAAAAGGAGGAGCCCATTTCCACAAAATGTACTAAGACCTTGAAACTGTAGCTCCACAGTTGCAGGATCATATAGTGAAAATAACATATTGCATTATTGTTTTAGGAGCTAAACAGGAAGTGCTTCCATGGGCTGTCAGAAAGGCACCTACAAAGTAAAGGCCCAAAGGAAAACAACTAAGGCAGAAAAGTGTATTAGTTTCTTTTGTTGGATTTAAACCAGTGAGTTTAAAATTCTCGTGTTAAAAGAATTAGCACAAAAAATTCTGAATTTGTTCCTATAAAATAAACAGTGATACAACATATGTTGAATCCCTAGAAAATGTCTAGAATCTGGCAGATAAACATGCACATCTGGTAAAAGCATTGTATAGTACTTGAAACAATTAGTAGGATTGGTGGTAAAACAAACAGTGAGCAGTCAAGGTAACACAGGCAATGAGTAATCAGCAAAATACCCATCTTGATTCTTTCTGTGGTTCAATAATAGTGGTGTGTATTGTTGGAAAATGCAAGGACTGCAGGGGGCAGCTGACGCGACGAGTCATCCTTTTGCAGTCAAAAAGGTTCAACACTATTTTACATACTTGTTTTGGCACTCTAAAACAAGACCCTTGGCAAATACTGTTGGATATGTTCTTGGGTTAGCGACACGATGATTTGGAACATGATTAGAGAGTGAAGGATCCAGGGACGTTTTTGATGGACCTCCTTAAGAAGTCTTGGCATGATAGATTTACTGCAAATGGAAAGATAAAAAAAGAAGAAAATCACTTCAATGATTGTTGAATATTCAATTCACACTGATTTACTTAGATGAAGTTCATTGATGAGAATAGCCATTAGGAAAGTTAGACTGAAGCAGAAAGCAGAAGACTGAGGTATGTTGTGCATAAGGCTTCAATAATGAGTGACTGATGCTACAGGGAATCCCAAGAACGTTTTCATTCAAACAGTTTAGAGTTTCTGTTCTTGTATGCTGACATAAGCATTCAGAAATCAGACTGTATTTGAAACAGAAAATAGAGAATAGCATCTTATGTGTTAAAGAAAAACATTAGGACTTTTTGTTTCTTAGTTTGTTTCAGTATTCAACTTGCATGAAATTCAGTGTTACCGTCATGTATTTGTTATTAATATATATCACTAGCTGTTTCAGACCAGTGAGAGAAAATAAAGCTGTACTTTAAACTGAGACTACAAATGAATGAATGTTTTAGAGAAATAAGGAGGTAGATAAAATATTTGCTGACAAATGTAAACAATAAAATCAAATGTTATTAAAAAAAAAAAGAATTGTATAGAGTATAACAAAACCAACTCTGGCCAACTCCTCAGGAAACAGTTCTCAGGCTAGAATTTCTAAACACTTCTACACATTGTGTTTTGTTGTTGTGTGTCATCCTCCTCATTGTGACCACCTCCCAAAAGAGGTACTTTCCATGACTTTCCAAATTATATGTGTACTTATATCCACAGTGAATTTGAAAGTGATGCAGCCTGAAAGCAAATGCACTGTAAGTTGAATTAAAATTAGCACCCATTTTTCCAGTTTTATATGGTTGTCAGGCCAAATAATTATATAAATATCACTTGGAAAATAGGATTTCTACTACTCCATGTTCAGGAGATCTGTGCCTTCCTTGTTGTCAACTAAAATGAATATATTAATTGTACTATGAAGACAAAAGAAAGGAGTGGTTCTGCTCAACCAGTCTAACATTGTGAACACAACCATGTACTGGGACCAGTACAAAAGCATTAAGTAGTATTAATACTAGTATGTCATGTATTGGGTTAGTTATAATGGCTCCCAAATACAGCTTAGCGTTAGAAAAATGAGTGTATACAAAGCCTGAGAGAAATAAAAATCTTTAAAAAAATAGATATAGTAGTTTAAAAAGGCCCATATAGCCTTGCAGCGGAACCCAGGGCCGCCGCTGATGATCTGTGGCACAGAGTTGGTTCTGCTGAACTGCTTCTGACTTACATGATGGTTGGAAGAGGCTCCCTTGGCCTTTGTTTTGCCCTTGCCAACCACCGCTGTGGCACTGTTGCGGCGTGCCTGCTCGTGGTCAAACTCCAAGTCCTCCAGGCGCTGAGTTAAAGCCAGTTTCTGCTGGATGGCCATACGTAACAGAGAGTTCAGGGTCTTCTTTTCATCTTCAGCAGCAACCAGCTGCCGCTGCATATCATCCAGCTGGGTCACATACTCGTCACACCTGAGGAAAGAGCAAGATGGAAAAAAAGACAAGAAAAGATAAACATTATTTCCAGCAGGTGGAGCTATTTGCCCAGAACTACTACTGCTGCTGTTGTAGTCACATGTTTTATCCATTACCCAGACAGCATTTTCCAGATGGGAGGTCTGCTAGCTCACTCACACAAGTATTACATCAGACTGTTCCCACAATGCTTTGTGTCTCTCACAAAGAGACAAAGACATAAAATACTTACTTAAGTTTAAATACTAAAGTTTTGAAGTATTCTTTTCATTATTGGAGAAAGATGCTGAAAATAGCCAGAATTAGCAGGATTTAGAGAAATATCATTTCTTTTTTGGTACTTTGTAATTTGTCCTGTGACATATACAGTA
The DNA here is from genome assembly GCF_013103735.1 of Etheostoma cragini. Taxonomy (NCBI): domain Eukaryota; kingdom Metazoa; phylum Chordata; class Actinopteri; order Perciformes; family Percidae; genus Etheostoma; species Etheostoma cragini. The sequence goes on along the minus strand of NC_048410.1, from coordinate 14,890,990 downwards.
CAAAAGTTGTCGTGCATTATGGTGTGATGGCCACCAAGATGCCACATGATTGTTAACTTAATGTGTGTCAGGGATAAAATATAACCCTGTGATTATGTATAATCATACCTTGTAGCAAACATGGCTCGAAGAGAAGAGAACGTAGCAGCATCCTCTTTCAGAGCCTTGAGTTCATTGCGGAGCTTCGTTATCGTCTCAGTCACCATAGCCTTCTCGCTGTTATACTTACTCTTCAGGTTGGCCAGAGCAACCTCAGCTGTCTAAAAAGGGAATAAGATCTTATATAACCATTCATTCATTATTCATCCATGTCTTGCACTTTCGTTAAGTATATACTCAGTGGTTATTTTTACATAGCTAAGACTATTATCCCTTTCTGTTGTACTTGTCAGTTTGAGAAACAATGAACATCCTTCCTCTGAGAAACGTACACAGCAGGCATGCACACACGCACACGCGCACACACGCAAACACACACACACACACACACACACACACACACACACACACACACACACACATTTATATATATATATATATATATATATATATATATATATATACACAGACACACTCAAAGTGGTCTTCTGACCTGTTTATTGGCCTTGAGCACAGCTCTGAGAGTGGCAATCTGTTCCCTTTTGGTGCTGAGCAGGGACTTCAGTTTGAGGATCTCTTCCATGCAAGCATCTTTGTCCTTGTCTGCCACTGTGCCCAGCTCTAGATTGGCAAGTCTCTGACGTGACAGCTCTGTGGTGCGATCCACTGCCTGCTGCAGGTGGCGGATCTGGTCCCTGATGATGGCTACCAGGTTATAGACGTTCATGGGTTCTGGCCGCTGCTCCCGGGCAGGGGCAGGCGTGGTGCTGCGGGAATTTCCCTGTTCAGTCTCAATGATCAGCCCATTGGTGAGAAGTATGGAAGACTGGTGCTCCTCTTCATGCCCCCTTCTTACTGTGGCCTTGCCTTCCTTGTAGTAGTCGAGCATGACACGGTTAGGGGTCTCATTGTTGCACATACATACATGGTTGTAAAGATTGGCGAGCTCTTCACTGAAAGCTATGAGCTCGTCCTGGGCCACATTAAGGCTGCCGAGTGATTCTCCCGCAGCCTCGCTGACCAGACGCAGCTCCTTCTCCAGGCGAGCAACCTCTGCTTGATCCGCTTGGCTAATCTTCTCCAGGGACGCCAACTTTGTCCTCAACTCCTGGACGTCGCTGTCCAGCCGTGCTCGCTCATGTTCATACTGGGTTCTACACTCCTCATACTGTGACCTCAGAGTCTTCAGCTCCTGCCTCAACTCTCCGGCTTCAGACACCGCCACCGTGTATTTACACTGCAGAATTTCGGGTCCATTAATGTCCAGCTCGTAGTAGTCTCCGTCATCATGGCTGTCCCTGTCCTTTTCACTGTCGAGGGCAGACTGGCGCTCCTTACTGGCCTGAAGTTTCCTCATTGCAGTGAGATTCTCAGTCAGCCTGTTGACCGTTTCCTTTTGCTCAGACACTGTCCCATAGGCCTGTTCCAGGTGCTTCTGGTTCTCCTTGAGAGAGTTGATCAGGGCCAATTTCTCCCGCTCCACCTAAACATGAACAAAAAAAAAACACACACATTATCAGTCAGTTTAAAAAACAATTTCTTTTGCTGAAAGTTGAATGTACTTCGAATGTGTTAAAATCAGGGGATCAGGCAACTCAGCGCAGTAATTCAGCTAGAAATAGTCAAAAGGCCTCTCATGGACTTCATACCTGCGCGAGCTGTTGTTTAAGTTTCTGGATCTCAGAGATGTTGAGCTCACTCAGCAGGTCGTCCACCAGACTCGGAGCTGGCTGGAAAGCCCCCCCTCTCTTGTTCATTGCCGCTCTGTAGTCCTCATCCCCTTCACCTGTCTTGGTCAAGCCGTTTTCAAAGCCTCGGATAAGATCGTCGTTGTCGGGCTCGGTGATGGTGGAGGGATCATCGTGGAGTTTTAGGTTGTCGATAGAGATGTTGAAAGAGCTGCTGTACACAGAGCCGCCAATGGTCATATAGTGGGAGAGCTCCTTGCGAAGAGTTGCCTTCTGCTCACGCTCTGTTTTAATCGTTTCTAAGGCCTCCGTCAGCTGTCGCTCGGCGATTTCTTTCAGACGCACGGCTTCCTCCAGCTGGCTGTGTAGGCACTGGGAGTCCTCCTCCACACGGCGGATCTCATGCTTTAGACCTTCAAATTCCACCTTAAAAGATGGTCAAAAATGTGAAAAAAACTGTTAATAATGTTAGTCAATTGTTTTTTATTATGCCAAAGTGCCTAAAATTGTCCAAAATCATCATAATATTGTCCAGCGAACATACAACAAAAACTTTATATATATTTTAAATATGTGGTTATATTTAACCAACAACTACTAATGTAGTTAGTCATAAAAAAGCTGAGTAAACAGTTAAAACATGGCTTTTTTTCTATGATTTTTACCCAGTTCAAGACGTGCAAGAAAGTGAGTATTGTGTTGTGTAGTACTTTCTCACCTGGTTCTGTCTTAGCACCGAGACTTGTTTCTGAAGAGAGATGTTCTCCTCCTCCAGCTCGCTGTAGTCCTGCAGCAGACGAGCCTCCCGCACCTTGCACTCTCTCACGTCATCACGGAGCTGACCTCGCTGCAGCTCTGCCAGCTCGCAACTCTGCACACAGGAGAAGAGTGGAAAAGCAATGACATGTTATGGGAGGCTGCATGGCAATAAACTCTAACTAAAAAATAAATGCTCACCACCTTTGAGTAAAAAAATTCAAAAGAATAACAAAAACAATAAAAAAATAAAATAAAATTCACCCATGTATCGCAAACTACATCCTTGCACGTGTCTGGCCAAGTGAAATTAAGATCAGCAGGTTTCACATACCATGGGGGCAAGACTTTAGCAGGCGGCTATAAAGACAGAAGGAAGACTTGGTCCACTTACCAGTCCATGTGACAGAGAGCCCTGGCGGAGGACATCCTTTGTGTCACTCACATTAGACGATTACATCATCTTCCCTGCTGGTTTCACAGCAGTTCTCCACAGCATGCACAACACTACTCTCTCACAATTCACCCTGACAACTAGTGAGGTTCTGGTCTCCAAGGCAGTCTAAACTTCGGATCTCTTGGCCAAGTGAGAAAAACTTATCCAGATTTTAGCACTTTTCAAAATTTAACATTTGATTTAGGAGAAATATTTCCAGTTTGACAACACAAAAAGGCTAGTATAAAAGCACACCCCAGACGTAACGGTTGGTCTGTGTGTCAACACCGTTCGGGGAACAATTTCAGATTAACATAGTAGAAGTACACAAAAGAAATATCAACTCGGAAAGATGCAGTTTTCATCAACACATCCAGTACTGACTTAATCAAGACAGTGTTTTATAGTTTATCAGGTTATGAGATTTATTTTAAATTCTTTACAAGTTAAGACCATCATGATTGAAATAAGATTTTAGTTAAAATGAGCATAACATTTATATTGTAAATTTGCTTTTAAATATTTGTATAATTAACCGATTACCTCTCTCATCTCCAGGGCAATGGCCGACAGGCGATCGTTTTCAGCTTGAACGCTGGTGAGGGAGGCTTTGGCCTGTCGGAGCTCATTCTGCAAGTCTAGGACCTTCTGCTGGTAGACCGCCTCCTTGCTGGCAGACTCCAGGATCAGCGACTCTTCCCTGCTTTCCCCGTCTGCTGCCACTTTCCTGTGGGCCGAGTAGGCTTGTCCAAAGGCCTTAGGACAGAGAGAAAGAATAAACATCAGGAGAAACTACATTGATCAAGGATTAATAGCCGGCCTTTTTTAAGACGCACACAGAACCAAAAGTATAGCCACAATAACCACAGAGTGTTTATTTGAAAATACCAAGGGTCTGTCACTGAATGTATTACTGGCTGTCTGTTTGCCTTTTGTATTACTGAAGACCATTCACTCACAAGTAGTGTTGCTGCTGCATTCTGGTTTTATGTCATGAGGTTCAAATTGCAGAGCATGCAATGAGATTATTGCAGGCAAGCACCAATTAATTACATTTAAACTGCATGTATTTGAATTTGTCATGATCACATTACGACAAGCTGGAGCCAGCTGGACGGTGCAGTTGTCCAATCTTCAAGGGAACAACAACCTCTCATTCAATTTGATCTGTCTTGGAAATCTGAGTTAAGACCACCACTTACAGGTAAACATTGAAAATATCAATGTATTAATTTCAATAAAAAGTTGTGCTACAGACATTTATGCCTGATTTGACACTGCAGTAGGCATTTGATTTAGTTGTGTTAGCAAAAAGCGGAGATTACTGAGTAAGCATTTAAATCTGGACTCATTTAACTTAAAAAACATCAACTTTATGCAATAATTTGTTGTTTTTAAGGGACCCCAATTTTGAAAAGGCCCCATTTGCTTAGACAGTGGGGGAAAAAGTCCTACATTTCCTAAAGTGACCCAACCTTTACCGTTGGATTTGATTTGAGTTTTGTTTGGAGTTGTACACACCCTGGGTATAAGCACTCCCTTACATATTAATTCAGGGCAAAAACACGTACTAAAATTTACATTTTTTATTTTACTAAACCTAATCACATATTATGATCATCACTTACTTCTTTAATCAGTTTCCATCCTACTAGGGTACAATTTCTAAAAACCTGACTCCAATTTATTGAAAACAAAACAAGAAATGGCCCTGCAATTTGTCTGGAAAGCTGCTGCAATTCGGGCATATTAGTCACTTTGGACCCCAATAACCACATAAAAACTTCACAGAATGCTCGGGGAACTGGTGACACATTGTAAAGCTTATACTATCTGGTCAAATAAAGAGCGGAGAGGTGGGCGAGGCAGGGTCTACTGGAGGTGAGCCCTAGTGGGGTTGTAAATGCAATGATACCTGGATTCCAAAGAAAGGTGTACAGGCTTAAGTTACCAGTACTAACAGAATCAGAACAACAGTTTAAATAAGTCAAACAGGTTGACATGATTCCCACAGCCATCTGACTTCTAGAGGCTTGTAGACATCCAGCCAAGAAGCATGGTCGCTGAGCCAAACTGGTGATGTAACAACTACTGTCTAAGAAAGTCCCGAAACCCACAACAGAGCTTTAGTTCTTCTTCCCACCAGAATCTAACCCCTCATTTCCTCAACAGTTTCCAGTCAAACAAACAGACATGTGACAAGCAGTGGTCTGTCACGATGGGATTCGATCTGTAGCCTAAAGCCCAGTGGATGCTGATGGAGGATTCTTTACCCTACATCTGTGACATCCTCTAAAAAAAAGCAATAATCTGAATCATGACATACCAAATGACTACAACAATGAGTCACTTAGTGACTGGACTGTGATCTATGCCATGACTACCGTAACGTAGACAAAAATCTCCATCAACACACACATCTGAGAATAAGTCATTGAAACCCCTTCAGGGAGGACTCACGCAAGTCTGGAGGTGTAATTTAGTAATAGAAAACAGCTGTAACAACAAGTCAATATGTTAATTAAAAGCAAAACATTTCCGGTTGCAGCTTCTTCAATGTAAGGATTTGATGTCTTTTTGTCATTTATGACAGTACAGGATATTTAAGGTTTCAACTGTTGGTTGAGTAGAACAACCAACCTGAATACGACCTCGGGCTGTGGGAATTTATAAGGCATTTTTTTAACTATTTTGAGTCTTTCCATAGATCAAAACAAAAAAACACAATTAATAATTAGCCTACTAATAAAAAATAATCATTAGTTGCAGCCCTTATTGAAAAATGGAATCTATCTATGTGAATTTAGTAATGTGTAGTAAGGTTTGTGATTAAATATGGCCCCTTTTTTCAACAGCACAAGACACTGACTTCTATCTAAGTGCATTACCTTTTTTACTATTCAAGCTGTATTATATACAATATTAAACAGTTGTCGCTTTCCGGCTAACAGTGAAACACCACACAATAAAAAACATATCCAAATTCACTTAATTACTAAAGAGTGAGCGATGGGGCATAGTCGATAACAAGTTGCGACCACAACTGCTGAATGTTAAAGTGAATGTGGAAGTGCCTTACTGTAGGATGCAGTTCCTCTAAAGGGTGGTTCTAAACTGGTTGCAAGACTGAGTATAATGATTAGAAGGGAAACCCCCAACTTCTCTCTTAATATAGTCTGGGGAATTTCAAAAAACATTGGAACGTTGGCAAAATGCATGTTTTGTGCAGTGTTGGCTTGACTGACAGGTGTCTGAATGCGTCTCTTACATTAAGCTGTTGTGGTCGCTGCTTGCTCTTGCTCCTCATTCTCTAATTTTGCTATTTCTGGCTCCAATGAGCATAACTGACATCAATGGGTGATGTGACAAGCTACAATGTTCACACTAAGAAAAAAAACACTGTTGGAGTCATAATGAATGTGAAAAGACAAAGTTATAACATTTCAAGGCTTTTCTGTAAGGGCTCCTTGGTTGTGGAATGTCCTGCCAGAAGCCATTAGACAGAGTCTATTGACGCTTTTAAGACTCACTGTTATGCTCTGTTTATTTGTTTTACCTGTTTTGGACTGATTTCCTGGGTTTAGATTGTGCTTCAATTTGCTTCTATTTTTTATCTTGTTTTATTCCCACAACATCTATGCACATGTATGTTTTTACACATACATATACAGTATGTATGTCTTTCTAAAGCACTTTAGTGTGAAACATGTTTGTATTTTAAAGTGCTATATAAATGAAATAAACTTGATATTAGTTGGGTAAAACCAGTCTCGGGCAGCTGAATATGATGATTTTGACAAATCAATTGCGATGTGAAGCACTGTCTCTTCTGACTGCATGCTTTACTGAGCCAAGCCCAGGAACAAATCCCAATAAGTTGTAGGAGAAATTCAGGGAAACTATAGTCAATCACTGTGGTCTTGGGTTACAAATGTCTCTCCAAAAAGCAGGGTAAATAATAAGGACACCAGGACAGGGGTTATAAAAGTACCATGGAGGGATATTATCTTCCTCAAGATTCACTTTTAACTGATGAACAAGTATGAAAAAGTGTCTTTTCTACAACAGACTGACCCTTCCTGTTACTTTACCCAATTAACTAAGAGCAGGTTGGCCACATATGAATCTAAATTTAACATACTGCTGCACAAGCAGATGTCTGATTTGTAGGCGTCAACCTTACATACCAAGAAGAGCAAGTACGGGCAAGTTATCAAAAAGTAGGTAATGTTAATTTATGGTTCTGATAACAGACTGTGTGGGTCTGAGTGACACGTTCACATCCGTTGGGAAACAGCTGACCGTTGCTGCACCAAAATCTTAACGTGCTGATAACATCATTTGCTTGTTTAAATGCCATGTGTTCACATACCGATACAATTAACATTCGGTTAACGTTACAACTAGCTACCCTCGAGTGTCTGGCTGCGTGGCTATGACCTCCGTTTACCTCCTTCAGCTGATCCAGCTCCTGTCGGACCGTCTCGTACTCTGTCTCCAACTCGTCGAATCGCTGCTTGAGCTGTTGTTTCTCCTCCAGCACCGCCAGCCCATACTCAGCCGCCTGGATTTTCTCATGGGTGGTCTCGCGGAGCTCCCTGGTGAGACGGTCGACCTCGACTTGAAGCCACTGCGGCCCGGCCTCGGTCACCAGTACCGCTTCGGGATATTCCTGCTCCTCCATAGATATCTCGCTGAGCCGCCGACTGCCAACTGTAACGGAACCCAGCCCTGGCTAGCAGGGGCAGTGCAGAAAACCACCAAATAAAAAAAATCACTGCCGTCTTTGTTTGCACCGCATAGTTGGGATTTAAACGGCATTAAGTTCCCTTTGCCTTTTCCCGCCGCAAACGTCAACGATGCTGAACCTAGACGATACTTTTGTCATTGTCGAGGAGTTTCTTCCACCTCTTCATGAAGCTGAAGGAGAAAACTTCAGTTTAGATCATCGATTGGAAAAGGCTACTCCTGCACCACATTCAAATCGGTATGAGTGGGAAGGGAAATGTAGTTTTGAGTGTGATGTCAGTGTCTCAACGACTACGTACTGCAGCTGCTTCTTCACATCAGTTCCCAGAATGCATTGCGATGGCTGTACGTGAGGCACTAACTTACTGAAGCTTTCAATACAGCAGTGCCATCTAGAGACTTTATAATAAAACTACATCTAGACCCACGAGACAAAGTGCATTTTATTTTTTAAAGGCACAATTTGTGATTTTGTTGCGGGGAAAGAAAGGACTTTTTATAAATAAATAACTGTCGAATGTTTTCGGATAAACTGATTAATTTTGTAGTCTATGAAATGACGGGGAAATGCCCGCGATAAGCTACCAGAGCCTAGATGTCTCTTTTTGTCTTTTTGAACCCAATAATTATTTCATTTAAAATGTATATAAATGCATAAAAGCAAGCTGGAACCATAGGCGGACTGAATAGGTAGCAGTTTTGCTTAACTACACGGAATGACACGATGTAACATATGTAGGCCTACAGTAGGCTACATATTAATCAGAATCAGAATCTGAATCAGAATCAGCTTTATTCGACAGCTATGAGGAAAAATACGAGGAATTTTTCTTTGGAGCCTCGATGCTTACACTGGGCTTACACACAAAACAAACAAAACAAAAATATACACACAATATATACATACTCTAAACAGAACAATATAGAGGCATGAGTGAACGAAGAGTTCAATAAAATGATTTAAATATGGAGCATAGTGCAAGGATACTGGGATAAATAGTATGATGTTATTATATTACAATATTAACAGTACTATGAATATTATGGACAGTTCTGAAATAGAAAATGAGAATGATGAATGAATAACAACTAAGAGAGATGTGAGAATGGGAATGATGAGTAAATAGTAAATAGTAAATAATAAATAATGAGTGAGATATGAGAATGAGAATGATGAATAATACTAAATAAGTGGAATAATAAGTGAAACCAGTTGTTTACATCATGTCCGTATAATGTGTACTGGCATTACTGATGCAATGCCAAAGAAACGTTTTTTCATCTAGATGTCAAACTCTTTGATTAGGGTACGTGATTGAACAATAGTCATGTATAGCCTCGCACCACCCTGTACTTTTAAAAGCGTCAAGACCGAGTGTAACAGCGTTACAACTGGCGATGGCAAATGTACTTACCGTACTCAAGTCGAAGTCCAGATACTTTTGTTAAAAAATACTCTGGTAAAAGTAAAAGTACTGATTTAACTTCTTTACTCAAGTTAAAGTAACAAAATACAGGCTTGGAAATGTAGCCTTGCGAATGACAAATGTTACTAGAGAGCACGATGAGAAACTTCAGTGGACATGAAAAAAAGGCTGTTTATTATGCCATTGGCTCCATTTTAAATGGCTGTCTGCCAATAGGCCTAAAACATGTAGCCTGTTTATTGTGACAGAGACTCCAGGTTAATAAAATTCTGACTGAGTAGCAAGATATGAATTCAATTGTGATTCAGTGAGAAGTCTGTATATTACCATCCAATTACATTAAATTTGGTAATAAACTTTATTAAATTAGTTAGTGAGGACTAGATTAGGACTGTATTTAAAGCTGATTCTGGTTTCCAACTTCACCCCATTACAATCAGGACAAACATGGCTCTGGCTGTGTGTTCGTGTGTGGTAATAAAATAAATAAATAACATTGTAAAGGCTGCCATGCACAATGCAGAGGAATCATATATGCTAGTAAATAACAACAATAAACACACTGTTAATTACATTATCTTAATGCAGTGTAAATGTAGCATGTAAATAATGCACCTAAAATACAAAGGTGAGCAAGCATTCAACAATCTCCATTATGAATCAACAGCCAGGTGTGACCCAGCTAACAGGTAAAGAACACAAACAACATCCCTAGCTAACTTTAAATTTGCCAGAACTATAAACCAATAAAACAACAGGCATAAATGAACTGACAACATACTGTAAGTTATACGACTTACAGTTCTCAATGCCTCGCACACACAATCTCAGCTGTTTATCCTCCGGACATCTAGTCTATATTTCTTTTCTCTCACATTTTTCTCTGTGTGGTGTGCGCCCGCTCGCGGTGTGATGCGCGATCTGATAGACGACCTTTTGTACAAAACTAAAGTAACCAGTTTTGTCAAATGTAGCAGTAAAAGTAAAAAGTCGCCAAAAAAATAAAATAGTAAAGTAAAGTATAAATATCTTAAAAATCTACTTGAGTACAGCAAGGAAGCAATTGTACTTCATTATTTGTACTTCGTTACTTCCCATCTCTGGTTACAACATAACGTTACAAAACTAATTCATGTAAATGTGAAAGTAAAACAGTCTCATCTGGGACTTTCCTTCTGTCCGTGCACATTACTTGGCAGAATAGTTGAGCGTATTCAGGAAGTCACCTTAGTGTTTGATGATTCTGTTGTTGCTACACCTGCCTGGAAAATCCACCTGCAGCTGAATATCAATTGTGTGTAGGCTATACCTGTGTTCCTGGGTCTCGGGGTCTTTCGCCATTTGGTAATGTTATCCCATTCAAACTATATATGCCTACATTATACTGTATATCTTTCTGTCCCTAGCAACAGACCACTTTGTCTTTCTCTATCAAGCTTTTTGTGTTGATCTGTCTCTACCAAGATATCATGAAAATGTCTTTTTTTTAGGAATATGGAAGTGGACGTTTACCAACACTGTATGTACCAAACATCATAAGGGTGACACACAATACAATTATTTAGACGATCGTTCTTAATTTTAATCTATGCTTCTGAACATTTCAGATAAATATTACCATTTTTATTCGATCTGCTTTGGCCTGGGATGTGGAACAGCACTCTATAGGCCATTTTATCGTAAGTAGAATTAAAGTATAATTTAAGTTCTAAAATGCTACATTATTTAAATCACGGCTTCTCAAACTCCGGACCGTGGTCAATGCCATTTTCAAAGCTCCACACAGATAACGTTCGCTGCAGTAGATTATAATGGCGATCCCAAAGCATGGCTGGATTATGTTACCGGCCGAAAGGAGCCGCCCTTCCTCTGAGACTACAGCGGTCTGTTTGCCCTTGGTTTCACACTGACAGGCTGGAGTTGGAGGGACGGGTTTGGGAGTGGAGAGTCAGGTTGAGGGGATTTATTTTGTGTGGTGTATAAAATGTTCTAAATAATTAACAAAATGTAAAAAGGATAAATAGATTTTGTCTTATTTTTACTACTGATTATTTTTCTTGTTTATACAAATTGAAAGTAGGCTACCTAAAAAGGTAGTGGTACATGGTACAGATGTTTACCAGGAAACCTGAGTACTCAACTTGAATGTGTGTTGCTTGAAAAGCTATAAGTGAGTTGATTAATTGTTAGGCTATTATGTTATTGCCACTCGTTATTGTCTAACCTTTTTTGTGCATTTCCAGCAGTCATCGTTCCATCAGTTCTTGGTGTGTTTTTCACCATAGTGTTTGAGGTTGTGGGCCTTATATCTGGTAAGCTAAACTTTGTTTAAAAAAAAGCACATTACTTATTCTTGTTGTTAATTACCAGAAGGTGATCTTTTTAAACAATTCTACAATTCCAAATGTTGGACAAATATGACAATACCAATGCTCATTTTTCTTATGTTTCCTGTGAGATCTGCCAGCCCATACTAGAAGATGTAAAGGCCCTCCCTATGTCAGAAAAGGTACAGTAATGTATTGTTAATTTACATATTATAACAATTAATATGTGGACATCACTAAAAAAAGTGTTCAAAAGATTTTTAATCATTTGTTTCATTATCTAATGGCCTGTAGCTATTTAATAGTGTTATAGTAATAAATTAAAACTATAAACTAAATTAAAAGTGAATCATCACTAATTACCTAATGGAGTGAGTCATAATATTGCCTGCAGTTTCCATTGATACATACTATATGATAAAGCAATGGCATCTACTTGTAATTAGGAATCACATTCAGACCTGTTATTTATAAAAAAAAAAAAAAACTAACTAATTATTTTTTAACTCTCTTTAGATGTTTACTGGGGATTTGGTTTTGCACTTTTCGTGGCCATCCTGAACCTAAACTCATATCATGGTAAAGCCCCATGACTTTACTTAGTATGGCAAAATATTATTTCTGTGGTTTCATGTTGTGATTTATTCCAGCCTACACACTGTCTTATGGATGTGGAATCATAGTGTTTGCCATTCGAGGAGCAAAACGGAAATACAGCTCTCTAAAGTAGGTGGTCTTACAAAAGCTGATTAAATTTTTACACACTGTTTTGATAGATTGACAGCCTTTGTAGCTTTATCACATAATGCAGTGTCTTTAAATATCTTTGAAAGTTGTAGTGATGGTAATTGTATGATCTTTTGAACAGGACGCTGAGAAAGAGAGAGTCCAGACGGTGGTAGAAGGAGTTTACAACTACATGGTCAAAGAACAGAGTTGAGTTTGATTAAATAGTCATTAAATTAACTTTGGACTTTCTACCAGGAAGTCATGCACATCTCCACAGAAACAGTTTTATGATAAGATCTTTTAAGGTCAAAATGTTTATTGACCATCTCAGGGATGTATGGTAAAGAAGTAATAATGTCTGAAACAAATTATACAGATATGTGCTGCAAAATTTGTGATTATATTGTCATTAATAATGGCTTTGTATCGCTTACTTAGACACTGCTTGAATTAAAAGTTCAACTACAGGTTCCTGTATGCTGCTTGAACTACACATGTCAACACAAATATACTTACAAGGAAAAAGAAAAAACTATTGTAAACGCTCAAAGTCAAATGCAGTGGGCTTTATTACATGAAAGTCAGGTACATACAAAATCTCAAGTAACAAAGACAGTGATGTTTTTTGGGTTTACAAGTCAGATGTAACTCTACCTTCAAAGTCACAGCTAGCCATATTCTCCATCAGCACTTAACGGGTCCTTCAGCCCTCCATCTTATGTAAATAAGATGACACTGACTAAATACTGATTATCTCCACCCTGCTGGTATGGTCCAATTGTAGCAAATGAACATTGAGGTGTGTAAGTTGGTAACTTTAAAATCAATGACAACAAAATACAGTGCTGAAAAGAAATTTATCTTTTAAACCACATTAGTTTTAATTATTTGAAGTTGTGATTTGTGGTTCTGAGTGACTACTCTTAATGACCTACCTACATTTGTTTGATTTTTTTTCCCACTACTTTCTACAAACAACAACTCAGTTACCATGTTTCTGACACTACTGTCATGATAAACTACTTTAAAACTATGCCCCACCCAAGAGCTACATAAGAACAATATAAAACCACTTCCAGTTGAATTTCGTCAAAGATCATTTAAAAAACAACAACACATGAGAGCATTACTTAGCACTCCTGTTGAACATGTAATAATGAATTGTATTGTAGGGTGAGCATCCATCATCTACAAAGTCAGTTATGGCCACATTATATGACAAAGCTAGGCTTAGGAGTGAGGGTATGTGTTTTTTAATTTGTGTATCTCTGTTCTTTTCTATGACGTGATGGATGCATGAAAGAAAGATAAATGTGGAACTCTATTTCAAAGTGTACAGCACAAAATCACATCACTTCAGTACACACTTAGGGGCATTCACAGTGAAGGAATTTAAAGAGCAGGTTGTCATATGAATCAAAAACATACTTGACTGGTTATCGTCATCTGCTTGGGTGTGATCAGATAGGTGGGTAGGGCAGAGAGGAAGTTACTTGGCATTGGTAGAGCTGCTGAGCATCTTGCGGACAGCCTGGGTGATGGCTTCACGGTCAATGCCGTAGATCTTGAGTAGCTCGTGTGGTTTGCCACTGCGGGGGATGTGGGACACAGCCAGACGATGCAGATTGAAGCCAGACTCATTGACCATTGCTGAGGACACTGCCTCCCCAAGGCCACCTGTGGAACAGCAATTCATCACATGAGAGATGGAGAAGGAGAACAGATCCTCCTTGAAGAATGGGGGACACCCAATCGCCTTAAATGCTTTGGAGTGTCACTGACAGCTAAAAAATGAGGCTGTGAATGAGCAAAATTTCATCACAAGTATACGGTAAATATAGAGGCTAAGAAAATATTAAAAACAAGCTAAATCTAAACATCTCCCCTTGAATACTATGCAACATCTGGTCCGGATTATCACACTGATGCCAATAACCCTTTGTCTAGTCAAGTCCATGTCTTCACCCATCCCCTTTCTCTTAACAGACACAGGGCATGGCTGTCTCTGCTATCTAGGTCACACAGAGCCCCATGGGCACATGTTCAGTTAAGGAAATCTGACAGCACTCTGCCTCTCTGCTGGCTCTTGCACTTACAAAACGGACACACCGCAATACCAATGCATTGCCTGCAACAAGGGCACACACACAGTCAGCCTCCCCTCAGCCAATAAACAAATGCCACCACATGGCGTCTCTGTCGCTGAACCAATGAAAACATGCTACAACAACACATCCGAGGATACAGACCAATGACCGGGCCTCAGCTGCATAATGCTGAAGCAACCTGTAGTGGTGGTGGTGGAGGAAGTCATACAATATGCAGAAGCTCCACAGTATAACAAATTTTAATGGAAACCGACCTTCATAGTAATGGTCTTCCACAGTGAGGATTCGTCCTCTGGTGGCACGTGTGTGGTCCATGATGGTTTTGACGTCCAGGGGTTTGATTGTGAAGGGGTCAATAACCCTGACAGAGATCCTCTCTGGAATTGTAGTTGAGGGATATAATGTAATACTGTTAATGACGTTGCTGCAACTGAGACATGCGATTCATATAGTGGTTCTAAGGCCAGGATGTCCTTAGGTTTTATCAGTAAGTGACTATTAACAACAACAATGCATGTAAAAAACAGCACAGTGACAAAGTTAAAATCCCAAATGTATGTATTTCCAGTGCAAGCAAGCACTGTCTTTGAATGCATTAGCAGTAAAAAAATAAAATAAAGGATAAGCCCAGAAATATTCTGGGGCTAATTCTGATAAACAATGAATTATTGTCAAACATGGTCATACTATATTTGACTAAAAAGTATCTACATCTGTTTGATATGTCAGACCTGATCTGGTACACAGCATATTACGTCTTCTTATAATCAAAATAAGTACTTAATGTACTGTACCTTTCTTTAAATGTTCAGCTGCAGCCAGGGCCTCATGCAGAGTCACTCCAGCTGCCACCACAGTCACCTGGTCCTCTTTGCTCTGGTACACCACCTGTCAAAGAGAAAGGTATTATCTTCTGTTTCATGTTAAAGTTTTGACAGTGCTGTGTGGGTTGATTTTGTAGCCGTAGTTTATTTTATTTTCATAATTATCATAACAGCTATGTGAGGACTAAGACAGTCTCACCTTAGCCTGTCCAACATGGAAGTCCTCGCTGCTGTTATAGATAATGGCACTGTCTTGGCGGCTGGTTCGGATGTAGCAAACCCCCTTTTTGAAGAGAAACGATAGTCAGCTCTGGGACATTTTTTAATAACAAATAGGCTGTTTTGCCAATAAATGAATCTGCCACAGATGCTGTAGGGGAGCAAGAACACTGCATTTAGGTTGTGTGTACCTTTGTGGTTGCAGCCAGTTCCACAGCCTTCTCCGTAGACACACCGTCACAGGGATAGAAAATAGTTGATGTGGGAAGGGCCCTGAACATAGCCACGTCCTCTAGACCCATCACAGAGGGGCCTTCTTCTCCTGCAATATGTACATTTATAGTTGATTTCATATATCCAACATTCAGTAAGTCCTCGAAAGTTATTAACAGGTCAGGTGAGCTAATGCATGCAGATCCAGAGAAGTAAAGCCAGGCTTTGCATGCAGTATACCTGCACTAACAGAGGGACACCTGGTTCCCTGTTGACAGCTTCCAGGGCAGACAGGAAGGGAGAAAATGGGAGGGTTGAGTACTAGCTGTAAGGCCAAATAAGGTAAATACAGCAAGGAAAACACAGGATTAGAGGGAAAGTGAGAAATGATTGAAACGAATGTACACTCACAAACACACAGATCATTGTATTAAACATTTACCACCATTAGGGATACAATGCGGTCTGATAAAAAGGGTGTTGTAAAATGTCTGGCTTCACTGTGAGGGGAATAAAGGTGTTTTTCGTGAAGGTGTGAGTGAGGTAGGGGTGTGAGAGGGGTTGTGGTGTGCCTGGCACATCAGCACCAGTTTACTAACCGGTGGACAGACCGCAGTGGGAGCCACACAGGTTGATGTTGCTTTCTGAGATGGCTGCCATGCGGAGCTGGTCGTAGGCACGGGTGAAAAAGGAAGCGAGAGTGCTAGCAAACACAACGTTCCTTTCACGGGCAGCACATCCCACGGCAACACTGACCTGGGAAAGGAATGTATTGTATCTTAGTACCTATACCAAAGCTCAAGAGATTCCACAGGTCACATATGCTTGGTCCCCAAAAGATCACCCAGAGGGTCAACTATCTGCAACACAAACCATATTTGAAAGCCTCTTTGAACAGAAAACCATGTTAAGTCAAGATTCAATGACTCCAAAGCTCTGGAGCTTATTTTCCCATATGTGTAGAATCACTGGCATACCTCTTCTTCCAAACAATTTCCTTGGTCCTGTGTCCAAAACTCTCCCCAATCCCACAACTTCTTTTCTTGCTTTGTCTAAAAGCAACAACTAAACATCCATGAAAGTGCAATTGTGATGTGATGTGAAGTTCTTAGAGATATAATCAAAGAAAGAAAACCACTTATCTAAGGGCATTTAAGCTAGCAGTTGTTTCATCCAAACCTAGAAAAGGATGACACTAATAATACTGTAAAAGTACATTTATCTGTGTCTTTAACAAATCAAGTGTTTCAATAATTGTCATTGAGTGTTTAATATTTAAAATGCAATGGGTTTTCATCTCATTTCTAGAAGCCACAGATGTTTTGCCATTCAATGTTTCTCATGCATTCAGCCAGATGGTCCCACCCTCTGCGCTGATTAATATTTTACTTCTGACTACACTTGTCATGACTGCTTATCATCACACACGCCTAACCTACATTGGAGGTGGCTGCTGCTGGAGCCATGACAGCACAAGGAATTAATGTCTGATCGCCTCTCTCCAAATTATTAATTTAGTCCCAGATGAAATAATGACATAGGCAGAAGAAGATGTCAGCAGCAGCCACATTGGCCATAAGAAGGCCAAATGGGTCCATCTTTGCCTATCCTTACATTATGGATAGACAAGTCATGTATAATTAAATAACACAGGCACAGACTCGCAGATGTGAGCTATAAGGCCCTACTCATATCCAGTTAGAGCTAAATAAGAGCAATTTACTCAGCAAAATAATGCTACTGAGCTTTAAAAAAAGAAAAAGACAGAGCATTAGACCAAAAATACCATGCACCAAAGATAGCTTTGTTAACAAAACAATGGCTATGTCAATAATAATTTACTTCTTGAAAAATGTCTTTATGAAGTATTCTTAATTCTGTAGATTCATGAGGGATCATACCATGTTCTGCTGAGCGATGTAGCACTCCACAAAGCGGTTGGGATGCTCATTTTTAAAGATCTCAGAGTAGGTGAGGTTGTTGGTGTCTCCATCAAGGGCCACCACACGTTCATTGTAGCGGCCTAACTTGGCCAACGCCATCCCATACGCCTTCCGTGTGGCAATCTATAAAGATGTGATACCAAACAAACCAATCATCGACTAAGATTGTTGGCTAATCTTTATAAAGAATTTAATAGTTTTCTTCCCTGGTTTTATTAAACACTGTGTGAACATACTATTTGGAGATGACAAACCTTTTCACCAATCTTGTAGCTGGGTGCGCTTGGCATCCTGATGTTCCTCAGGCTGACCGGTGGGGAGTCCTCGATGGGAACAGGAGGGTACAGGTGCTTGCTGCTGTTCATGATGCGGCTCTGCAGATCCTTCACAACCATCTCGGCCATGTCTTTGGGCAGAGGCTTGGCATGCCACCCCAGCTTATCCTCTGCAGCTGAAACCACATACATACAGCATCACATTGTTAGATTTAAACACAGTTTGGTGGAAGGTTGACACACTTAGGCTTGTTATGTAATGTTCACAAGTTTGAAAGCAATGCATTTGCAGATGAGGAGTGGACAGTGAGTGTTACCTGGAATGCCTTTGCCCTTAATGGTTTTAGCAATGATGGCAGTGGGCTGATGACGTGGTTGGCTCAGAGCCTTGCAAAGTTCCTCCACACTGTGTCCATCTACAATGATTGCGTGCCATCTACACACATTGTATCATATTGAGAACATATTATCACCACATTAATCACAATCTTTCAACACAGCATAAACAGTACATTGACACAATCAGCGTTGATTGCAACATGAAATTTCACTTTTATGCACTGTTACCCAAAAGCTTCACATCGTTTTTGATATTTCTCTACGTGATGCTGCAGGGGTGCCGAATCACTTTGGCCCAGACGGTTGATGTCCATGATGGCCACCAGGTTGTCAAGCTGGTAGTAGGAGGCGAACGACATGGCCTCCCAAACAGCACCCTCTGACATCTCACCATCCCCCATCAGGCAGAACACACGGTAACTGAGTTGGAGAACAATGGGAGATTACGCGATTGCACATGTGTGTGTGTGAATGCATGCGTGTGTGTGTGTGTGTGTTTGTGTGTATACCTGTGTGAGTGCTGTTTGTTCAGATGAGTGTGGGCATTGCAAATCTCACATAAATGTTCTCTTACACTTTTTGAGTCTGATTGATTCTTTCTCCATTAGTTGGTGGGTGACCAGCTTTCACGTGATAAAAGCTTGTAAGCCTTTTAAGGTGTGACTGCTGGGTTTCACACCTGCCTCTGAAACATGTCTCCCATAGGAATCCCAAAGAGTGTTTAAATGCTACAAATTATCATTATTATTTTATAAAGAAATCGGTAATAAAGTTTGTCATATGGGTCAACTATTATCAGATGGCTCGACTTTTTACTCTACATACAGTAGATGTTTCACTCAATGTTTTTCTTGCCACCATTACAAAAGATAAAAAAAATGAGAAAACATTTTTTCAGTTTGTGATTCTGAGATTAAATCAGCTTGGAGTGAGATATGGCTCCTAGGCCTGTGATTATCAGAGCAGAAGAATCGTGAGAGCAGAGCATACAGCTGCAGCACACACCCACAAAATTGGAAAATCCTTATCATTGAACATTTGAAAGAATTATGTTGCAAAGAAAACCTCAAAACCTCAAAATGAGTCAGTGTTTATTTATACAAGGCGAGGGCTTTTTAAATGTATGCAAGAAATCTAATATGCAAATTAACAAGAAAAACTAATTGCATATAGAATAACTAAAATGGTCAATCCAGAGGTATTTCTTTCTTGTATGTATGTGTGTGTGTGTGTGTGTGTGTGTGTGTGTGTGTGTGTGTGTGTGTGTGTGTATGTGTGTGTGTGTATGTGTGTGTGTGTGTGTGCGCGTGCGTGCGTGCCCACATAGATTACCTGGACTTGTCAAAGTATTTCCCAGTGTAAGCCATTCCACAGGCCACGCCAAGACCCTGCCCCAAGGAGCCAGTGGCTACATCCACAATTTGCTGCTTCTGGAATGCACACAACACACACAGACACAGACTTAAAAAAAAAAATGGGTACACTGTTGTGTACATTGTGCTCCATTAGATGATTACTAAGGTTTTGTAAAGTAAGTGCCAGCTTACAGGTGCTGGGTGGCCCTCTAGGGAAGAATCAACCTGGCACAAACTGAGCAGTTCGCTGTCCTTTAGGAAGCCTGTTTCAACCCACATGGAGTACAGGGCCGGAGCAGCATGACCCTGTGGATTAAAAATCAATCACAATCGTTATCTTTTGTCAAACCACAGTGAAGTAATTTAAGGAAAAGAGTAAAAATCTGTAAAGCATTTAGACATCTGTTCAGATCGGGAAGACTCTCACCTTGGACAGGATGAAGCGGTCGCTGTTGAAGTTCCTTGGGTCTTCAGGGCGGTACTTCATGGTGTAGAAGTAAAGCACAGACATGATTTCTGCCACACTGCAGCATGATGTGGGATGTCTGCACGACAGAGGAGACGTTGCTGTTACCCAGAGTTGTGGTTATAGATGCAGCCCAGGTAATCAAGTTGTGAGATCATGTGGGGGGGTTTGTTTTGAATCAGTGACTAAACATAAGCAAAGCACAGTTAATAGACCAAATAACTGTTTTTATTTTAAGATGTCACAGAGCCTTGGAAAACCCCAACTGGTTGCATGATGAACCAGTATCTACATTGGAAATTAAGGAAATTCACTGTATAAAGACCATTTGTGGTGCTAATAGAGCAAAAGACAGACCTTCAGGGACAGCATGCTGTTTACTTCATTTAAAGGCCCTCGGAAAGGTTAGATAGAGAACTGGTTATAAATGCAATCATTCTATCAACATTTGATTGTTTTGCTAATATAAACAATCATTGCAAAGAGCCAATTTATTAAACCACCCGCCAACCCTAAATTACCAAGTTCTCCATCCAGTGCTAGTAGTGTAAGTATTTTGGCACGTTAATATCAATGGCTGGTTATTGGCCTTTCCCAGATATAAAGTGTAGTATTTCACTCAATAACAGGCCAATATAACACATTCATTGAAATAGCCATTAGTCATCAATACTTTTGTGGCTTAGACAATTTTGTCAAATATTATTCAGTGTTTCTCTTTGTTCCCATCAGTTAGACAGTGCAGAACTATGGAGTGCGGAGTTGGGCTCCAACATGATAACACGTTTGATTCTTCAAATATGCAGACAATTTTGGGCTTCAAGTGGGCTTTTAGTGTAAACCGTAAGAACTGCTATAAGATAACACGATATGCACGATTTCAGTTTGTCAATAACACTTCTAAAGCCCTTTTCTTGGCGCAACCATGTAATCCTCAAGTATTTAATCCTCAAGTCTATCTGCAACATACAATCCACCCAGGCTTGCACACGGTAGTCTAACAGGGGAATATTACCTTTTCATTGTCAGATAGATTAGATACAATATTCAGCCTGCAAGCAAAGTAGATGAAAAAGGCCGAATACCTTTTTGAATATTAAAATCCAAACATCTAAAGTTCAAATCAGCTGTGAGGTATCTTACAGTTGTGTTTGTTATAATCTTTACTCAAAATGAGAAATTCATGCTTTGATATTTCTGCAACATAGTGCATATTTTATTTAGCAAAATGTTTTATAAAGCATAATTGTATAGAAATTGTGTAATATAGAAATTGTGTAATATACATAGAGATATTTTGAAAGAGATTTTTGTTTCAATAATTGAATTCATAAGAGATTGGGAGATTCAAATTGTTCTGCGAATGGCTCAGAAGATGAGAACAAAGGCAGGACATGCTGTTCCTTTGGCCCTTCCCTTGCATGTCTGTGTGTGCGTCTGCATGCGTCTACTTCAGTAGATGTGACTGTTGGTGCTCATCTATGCATGCTGCAAAGAAATATTAAGTGTGAATAATGGTTTGCACACACGTTTTGCATGTTTGCATTGCATTCACAGTATTAAAGCTCCTGTCTGAAAGTCAGTGGAGGAAACTCACCCGCTGCCAGCTGCAGTTGTTGCCTTGATCGAGTTGATTCGGAGGCGATTGGCAATGTTCCTCAGCGCCTGCACTGTCTGCTGGTCAGGTTTGTGGTAATCCTCCATGAAGGCAAAATGTCAAGTTCCTCAGCACCAGAAAAGTGGACTAACTACAATCCTCTGTTGAGCTTGTGGGTTCTGTATGTGAGTGTGCGAGGGTAAGGGTTGCCAAAGAACAGCACCTGTGTGTGTGTGTGTGTGTGTGAGTGTGTTTTTTTGTGTGAGTGTGAGAGAGAGAACGAGAGAGTCAGAGAGAAAGAGGGAGAGAATGGAAGAGAAGCTAGATTTATCCTGTCAGGCGTGCAGACACATAGATGCACAAGGACACGCTGCACACAGACACACACAGACACACAGACACACACACACATACACACACACACACACAGTTGGGAAGGCAGGAAGGCGGGGAAATCCAGTGATGTGAGCTGGGTGTTACTGCTAAAATCAAATGGCCCTCATTTCATTGGCTACTGTGTGACCGGGATGCTGGAGGTGTGTCACAGCTAGATGTGCATTAGTGTGTGTGTGTGTGTGTGTGTGTGTGTGTGTGTGTGTTTGTGTGTGTGTGTGTGTTTGTGTGTGTGTGTGTGTGTTTGTATTTGTGTGTGTGTGTGGGTGTGTGTGTGTGTGTGTGGGTTAGGAGGGGCTGAACGGGGAGGAGGGAGGGCATTTAAGGCCTCTCAGCCTGATTCACTTCGGCTTTACCGTCGAAAACAATGATTTAGATCTTGATGGTAAGGTGTGAATGTGAGCGTGAGATTGAATGGTGACCTGTCCAGGGTGTTCCCCACTTCTGGCTGGGGCTGGTATTGGTTCCAGCCCCTGTGACCCTCAAGGATATACTATAGGAGCGTATTATTGGATGGATAGTTAATTATTCTTTGTTATTTACTTACACCAAACACCCCATTTTGCCAAAGCCTATGTTTGAACAGCACCTTAAAGGCTTTTGATAGAAATTTAACAGAAAATAACAATGATAGATGTGAGTGATAAATGCAGAATTAAAAAGAAAAATAAACACAGGAAAAGAAAGAACAACAGAAAGAATGTGAGATACATACTTACATTATATTTATATTCACCTTACAGAGTATTTTACACTATAAGACCTACTGCCATGAAAATGGAAAGAAATATGTTTTTCCTTTCTCTGAAATCTAGATAACTTATTTACACAAATTGAGTTTGTACTGGAAGGCCAACAAATCGAGTGACATCGTGCTACAACAAATATAAAGTACACATTTACCCTTTTCTGCAATTTACAACAATAAAACCACAAACATTTTGAAAAATAAGTGAATATCCTTTTAGCAGTTCACTGACATATTGGTGTTTGGTTTGCAACCTTTGCTCTAACATGCACATGCACAAAACATCTGACAGGATGATCAGTATGGAGAGAGTTGGCCTGCCATCTAGAGGACCATCTTTGATGCTACATTTGACCTGTTTCTCTTGGTCACCTGCTGAGTCCAACCAGAGAATGTCTAATAAGGTAGTAAATAGTGTGCTAATAAGTGTGTGTGTGTGTGTGTGTGTGTGTGTGTGTGTGTGTGTGTGTGTGTGTGTGTGTGTGTGTGTGTGTGTGAGTGTGTGTGCGTGTGTGTGTGTGTGTGTGCGTGCTCTTTCCGAGCTTTTGAGAGGAAACTGCTCACCATTGGAGTGGTTTCAGTCTGCTGCTGTGGTACAGTCCAGAATCGTCCACTGGACAGAAGAGAGGGGTAGTGTAAAAATTATTGTACAATGTAATTCATGTTAGGAAGCAGTGAGAAAATCCAATTAATAGTAGCACATTTAATGAACACAATACACACTATTCGATGTCTTTTAAGATTTCAGGCCTATTTATTTAATTACAGCTGTAATAGAATCAATTAAACAATACTTGTTGGCATGAAAATCATCAGCTAGACACATCAGCTAGACACAATCCTGCAGGACTGTAGCATGAATATTTGTTGTGTTTCATTACTCCATTTTGAACAGCCTTTCATTACTGGCCAGTCGTATTCCTAACAGTAAACACCAGAGGACACTGTCTTCCCATAAATGTAGGGTTATAGATTCTATGACTGATAGTTCAGAGGATGGTTCCATCCACTTTGTCAGCCAACAACAGAAATAAAAAAAAACATTGCAATCATAACATATATTCAACAAAAAGTTTTTTTTAAATTAAATAATGATTAATATGAAATGAACAAATACTGAATCAATATTGAGGTAAAACGGCAATGAGAAATGTATTTCAAACAATCACCTAACATAAAGAAACCAAATGTGGATAGATGTTATGTTTTTGGTTCCAGTGTAAAATCTGAGTGTCAGCTGAGCTTATATGATGATGACACATGCTCTCTGAGTGTCATTGCTGCAAATCATTGTCCTCTCCTGCCCCTCACTCATTTTCCTCTGCACCTCTTCAGCCATGTGATCATCTCTGTGGATTCATGTCCTTTGCTGTGGCTGGGAGGTCACATCCCAGCAATATTGCTCTCACAGTCTTGGTGATGCCATCTCTTGAGCCCCCCCCCCACCACTGCTCTCCTGGTTCCACCGACATTGTCCTTCTCCCAGTTTCCAGCAACTCCTCTGGGCTCCTGGGTCCTGTCAGAAAAGCTTTTCTTCACAGATCCCCACAGGTGCCAGCCAATGGCAGCCTGGGAAGATGGTGCCATGTGATGGTGTGCAGCCAATGTCAGACGCCCACAACTGCACACTTCCTGGAGGGAAAGTACATTCAGAGAGCATGAATGTTTCTATTTTTAAATCTTTCTGGCAGGAAAAGTGATGCAAAGCAACCACTTTTGAAACAATGCCTTAATATAACACAGAACATGTGTGTGGCTATTCCAGCACAATGCAGAGCTCAGGTGAACAAATATGTACTCGGCTTTGTTTGTGATGCACAGTTTTTACCCAATCTCCCAAATACACAAACACACACAGATGTATGCACATCGGCTATCCCAGAACATAAAACTGTTATTTCCACCATCCTCATTGTGGCCATCTTTGTAAGGAAATTGTCGGTACAGAGGATACCAGGTCAAGAACAGAAAAAAACAGCGTGTGAAAAAGAGAAGAAAAAAAAACATTTCTCAAGAGTGAGGTTCAGATATATTTCCTAATAAAGTGGAAAGTGTGTGCCTTTACAAATTTCACCCCATGTCACATGTTTTCATTGTCTAGTCAATATTTGTCACTTCCTGTTTTATTTTGAAACTCACACTTGTCTCGTTTCAGATAGCTTCACTCTGGTCCCCCTGGCTTTAGTTGCCAGATCGTTTTTTACCTCCGTGACAGCGTTCTACTATTCCTTCCTTGTGTTTCTTGTATGTAAGGACCCTTAAATGTTTTTTGACTCTGCCTTTGTCTCTGCCGGTTTTTAAATAAGCCCTTATTTGATGATTTGGACACTGCTGCTTTAATTGTACTTTGTACGTTAAATCTTGTGAACTTAGTTGCCTGTTGAGTTGTGCATTTGAGTCAATCCTGTGACAGATTTGGCAGTACGGTCTGGCCACTAATGGACTCAGGTAACTCTGATCCACTAGAGATAGGGGGGGTTGGCCAATTGTCATGAATTTGATAGCAATAGGGGGAGAACAGATCACACAGCTTGTGAACCAGGTCAAGAAGCTGTCTTGTCCAGTAATGAGTTGGGTCCAGTCACCCCCTCCCAATCCATTCTGGGAGTTCCTCTCATCGTTGCTCCCACCATTGTTTCCGGTCTAGTACCAGCTTCCCCACTGATGTCAACGCAAGAGTTTTTGACTGTGCAATTGAGTTTTGTGCATTAGCGGCTGAGAGTGGCACAATGCAGAGCTCAGGTGAACAAAAATTTACTCAGCTTTTTCGGGCTTGAATGATGAATAGGATTTAAGAAGCAGCACAAATGCATGTATGCATGTATACATGTACAAGTTTTACTTATGTGCACTGCACATTCACTCTGGCTCACTGGCATGTGCACATGTACACACACAAATAAACTCAGGGATATTCTCATACTCATATGCATAGATTCTTACCCACACATTCATGAATCTTGGTACATCACTTTAATGCCAGTTGGTCCTTCAGGCTTGAGCCTCTTCCACTATGCTCTTATCACTCCATTTCCTTAAATCGCTCTGCAGTCAACCATGATGACATAGTGCTTGCCCTTCTATTTGAGAGCTGTCTGTCACCCAAAGGCCACACCCCCTAAAAGTGCATGAGACAAGAGCATATAGGACTTATAATTGAATTAGATCATTAAGTCATACAGCTGTTCATAGCTGGACTGGGTGATTATCCTGAAAGTAGGGGTCAGGGTTTAGTTGAAGGCACACGTAGAAATAAAACATAAGTGAAAAGGACTGAGACGTGACCATGGTGTAGAGATGAAATCATTGAATATGTGAGGCAATCAAAGCAAAGTAGATAAGGGAACTATTTGAAGGTGATATACATAAAGATTCAGATGGGGTGCTTTAGATAAGCAGAGAGGGTGCAAAAGAAGAGAAATAAAGAGAGAAAGGAAGATTCAGAGAGAAGAGTAGAGTGAGCAAGCAGGGGTTAAGGCTGAGCGTGTGTTGTGGGCTCAGCAGTGAAGTTGACAATGCACTGGGAGAACAGTTGTGCTGCAGGGCTTTCAGGCTCCATCACTACTGCTCTCCTTCAAGCAGCTCCACCAACACACACACACACACACACACAAGCACACACACGCACACACACTCACTCATAAACATGCAAAAGCACTGATTGTTGCATCAATGCTTTTGCATCAGTGCTTCCTAACCAGGTTTTATATGCTGGGTAAGGCCAGGAAATCCGACATCAAGTCGCACATGCTGATACTCAAACTTGTTTAAAACATCTCAAACCTTCACTACCACTGAATGATTGAAAAAAAAGGATTTCAGATTAACAGCAAGTGAAGATACAGAAACGGTGAAGGAGAGTGAGAATAAACGAGAACAGCGCTAGAAATAAAATAGCCGTTTTGCAGTTTATATGTGAAGCGCTCATTGCTGAAAAGAGCTGCTGAAAGAGAGTGAGGGAGGGAGAGGGTGAGGGATAAAGCACATACAGTAAAAGATAAGTGCATTTACAAAAAGATCTAAAAACATGACAGCTGTTTGAGCGAAATGCATGTGTAAACTAAACACGTGCATTTTTATTGAGTCAACACATCATAATCACATTCACCAAAGCAGAGCTCCGAGCCACAGACCTGCTTGTAAAGAATTTTAGATAAGATGTGCTCATGAACAGATTACAAGACAAGAAATCTTCGTAGGGATCTTTGCAAAAACAACTGAAAACACTGAAAATAAATTACTGGGATATTAATATTATAATGTGATCTGGTATCATCGCAAAAGCGAAAAAAAGTCAAAATCTTGTGTTGTCAAATAGTTCAAGTAAAAAGTGATATGCCATTACCCTATTTCAATGAAGGTTATTTTGATTGGGAGAGTTTGGTGGCACAGAAAAACATTAACAGAAGATGGGAATCATTTCAAAAACATTATCTCAAACAAACTTGAACAAACTTCGTTAAGCAGGTCCATTTTCACTGTATTGGCATTACAGAAGTCCCTATTAAGATTCTTGTGTGCTACTTGTGGCAAAGTGACACATGTGCGACTCAAATCTGCACTCGACTTACACTGGGGAGTGACACTTAAATGGAGCTAGATTTGTTTCTTTGTTACATGTGAGAAAATAAATAACATACTGATAGCAAAAAAGCATTAAATGAGAGAAAAAAATATTTGAGAGAAAAAGTTTTCACACCAATAGCAAAAAAATATAATATTTCAGACTAAAAAAAGTTTGAACATAAAATTGACATTTTTAAAATTATTTCTGAGAAAAAAAGAAGAAGGGAGGGCTCACCAGTGAAGGATCGGGCATAGGTGAGTCAAGCCAGCATTGATTGCAGAAGGGAGGTGTTGATGGACCCAGAAAAGGGAGGACTGGCCTAAAAAGGCCTTAAAAGTATTTTAAATGTAATTCAGTTTATGTTGATTGA
Source organism: Etheostoma cragini (assembly GCF_013103735.1). NCBI lineage: Eukaryota > Metazoa > Chordata > Actinopteri > Perciformes > Percidae > Etheostoma > Etheostoma cragini. Next base: position 14,863,362 of record NC_048410.1, on the reverse strand, counting down.
ACTAAAATGACACTTTTGAGGGACACAGTTCCTTCCAAATCAAATATTCTGTTAATCGTCTTCCAGTCCGTATTGGTGAGGAGGCCAATCATCATTCCTGAGGTGTGACTCATTTTCCCACCCTTAAGTTACATTATAAGCAAGTGCCAATTCAATGACCATTGAAGTGGTTATTTTGGTTGAACAAACATTATTACAATTAAATCTTTAAACCATTTTTAAATGTAAGTATATGTTAAAAGTCTCCCTTTTGAGAATAAACTAAATAAAATATGTTACTCAATGCTGTAATTAAACTACTGAATACAGTTTGATAAGCGTCAATTTTAATACCACGGCATACCATGAAAGACAAACACAGTAACACACATGCACAAACACACACACACACACACACACAAACACACACACACACACGCACACCACCTCATCCATATGTGAATAATTCAAGACGATTCTAGAAGAAACCATTATCCTGGGCAGACAGGTAAGTTGATACGATGAGCCTCGTCCCTGCCTCTTCGCCCAGTCGTTCTTCACCTCTCCCCAAACACTGTTGCCATTCACTCACTGACCAGCCCGCCAGGGAAGTAAATTTATGTTTTCTGCTCTTTGTTGTCAGCTGGGACATGTAGGTGACGCAGAGGCCTCAACGCTGTTCTACTCTGGCAGGTAGGACTTTCACAGCATTGACAATAATAGCTCAGTAGTACTGAACTGTTGTCCCTGCTATTTGAGTAAATTGTAGCTAAAACATGTAATCAGGTTGTGGTACTGCAGTAATGAAGAGCATTTCGGGGGAAAAGGAAATACTTTTTAGGTATAACCATTAATTTAAATGATTTACCTTGAACTAAGTCTTGCTCAACATTTGCTGTTTCGTAAGTGCTGTTGTTACTAAAGAGGCTTGATACCAACAAAAGAAGTGACTGTGAAAGAGTGTTAAAGGGTCTTCTGTGGGTCAAAGCTATCATTTGGTCATTAGTTTTTCATAGGGGTGGGATTAATGTGTAGCTTTGTGACAGATGTACAAGCACCTCATTGCATTTATCAGACTGTCTTTTAATTTACAAATTCACATTTATTAGGGTAGGACAATGTTGATTGTGTTGGCATAAGAGGTAATGCCTTGACACAAAACAAGTCACAATGAATGACATTGTTTGACATCAGAAGTTAATGAGTTTGTCTGATGATTTACTTTTTTACAGAGTTACAGTGACAATGTATCTTATGGGAAGCATTATCTAAAATGTAGCAATAGATAGTTTAATCTCAAAAATAAAAAAATAAAAAAATAATTATTTCAGAATCTAAAATACTTTCAAATTGTCCCTGTACATCCCTTTGGATAACATTTTATAGCTGGAAAAATTTCAGAATCTGCTTTCTCACAAAGAACTAATGGGAACATTTTGAAAAGGGAACAGTTTAAGGAGGGCAACACATTGTCATTGCAAAGGACACATTTTCATTGACTTTGGCTGGAGAAACTACTACCTAGGTTATCTGACATGTCTCAATATATCCATTGTATAGATTTGGTACACAGAATGGATGTTTCTAAAATGTCCTTAATCAATATTTTTTTTTTATAACAATATATCAAATGGCGATGTAAAATCAAGCTAACAATTTGAAAGGGGTCACATGGTATGAACCTACAAAAAACTTGAATCTGGCTTTACGGGGCTCTATAGTGAGGTTGAGCTCATTTTTTTGCTCTCCGGCCACAACTTTACCGTTTGAGTTCACTCTCACCGCTCTCACAGCCTCCTCTTAGTCTGCAGCAGGCAGCTGTTTGCAGAGAAAAAGGCTCTAAAAACCATTGTATAGTACCTGCTAAGCATGCACTAAACGACTGACAGACTCAGTTAGAGACTAGCTTGTGAACATAGTGGAGTGTTAGAGGGCCAGAAATTTCCCTCAGGTGTTGGTGGAGACCAAAACCTTAGTTAGAGTTAGTATACTTACATATACTTACTTACATTCATCAGGTGGGCAAACACGACTCAATGACAAATGATAATGGTGTTCTGTAACGGTTGGATTTGCAAATAATGATAAGTTTTTCATATTGACCTACAAGGTGATGATAAATAGAAAATTACATGTTGCTTTGATGAGACATTGTTAATTTCTGAGGCTCCATTCACATACTCTATGACCACCAAAATCTCCTCTGTCATTTTAGAGACAACCAAACATGCCTTTCTCTTAGAGTTGCTGGGGCCTTGACAGGACCCTTTCATATTTACAGCTCTAATAAATTAGATTAGGTTTTATGACAATACATAACCATTGTTTGATTTTGAAGGCACTGTATGCCTATGGGCCATTCTCTGAAGATCACGAGAATTTTGGTATAATTTCTCAGAAAACAAATTAATTTACTAATAGGGGTGTCATTATTCTTCAAATTCAGGATTAGATTTGACTTTCAACTTTAAAGGGCCCATTTTATGAAAATTTATTATTTTCTGGGATTTGGGGTATTATTTTGTGTCTCTGCTGCTTCCACACGGATACAAACTTAGGGGGAAAAAATCCATGCAGTTTTGAGTGAGATGCGGGTTTCTGAATGTCCTGCCTTCAGTCTCAGGGTGACTTCAGTCTCCGGGTTACCTAGCTACTTTGCATGTGCAACTCCCAACAAAGATAGTATAGAAGTAAGATGTCTCACTCTATAGCAAAAACAAGTGAGATGTCTCACTCTGTAGCTAAAACAGAGACCTAATCACAAAGGATGAAAACAGGATGTATACCAAATTTTAAAAAAATATGGTGTTTTATGAAAATTAAACCATGTAAGCCCCATGATTTGATTCAATTTTTGATTTAAACTTTTTTTCAGCAATGCCATTGCTATTAAAATATGGTGTTTTTAATCGTGGCAACTAAAAGAAGGGCCACAAAAAGGTAGAAGGGTACTTTAACAGCTTGAGTTTCTCAGACTTTAGGAGATGCATCTGAATAAACCATGAAGTCCTGTCAGTGCCCACAGGGTTAAGGTGGGTCTTTAGCTGCATGCTAATGTTAGCAGTAAGCCAAACGGTATCTTTAGCAGGCTGATGTTAAGTAAGCTACACTGTAGTAAACTAAACTTTGTGTCTAAGCTATGCTTTAAGTCAGTGTTGTTTTTTCTTCAGTTGGCAAGTAAACAGTAGCCTGGTCCTACCAGACTCTTGTGCATTTCATTTGTGCAGAAAGTCCGGCAACTCTCCACTGACAAGCCTTGAAAGCGGGTATTCCTGGGTTGAAGTTTAAAACTACTGGATCTGCCAAAAGCCACTCTGGATCTGCCATAACCAGTGTTTGGTCGTGATCATAGTATCACTTGCGTTCACCTTAGCCAACTTCTCCACCGCTAACGGAGCGAACTGGAAAATCAAACTTTTCCTGAACACCGTGGAAGGAGGAGGGCCACAACATCATGGCCACCAACCAAACTCAGCAAAGATTGTTCTTGCTCAGGCTTTAACTTCTGGATATTCGGCAGCATTGCCACAATGGACCGAATAGCTTTGCTCGCATCTTTCTCCGCTGCCATTATTGAACTACAACGCAAACTAGCTCATAACCTCAACATCATTGTTCTCAGGCACACCCTTTATTCGCTGATTGGACTGGTAAAAAATGGACCCGGAAAAAACCCAAGAATATACCGCAAACCCAGACATAGTACTGCAGGAAAGTTTAAATTTAGCGGAAATACGCAGGAGGCCGGAACCAAGCAAAGAAAACAGAGGAAGAAAAAAAAACAGAATCATTGATCCTGCTTTGGTTAAAGCTGTGATAATAACAGGATGATAACAGCCCTACTTTTGATTGTGACGAGCAAAATTGATGCTCATTTAGTTCGATTTTTTAATTAATAACATTTCAAACAGGAAACAGTATCAGTTCTCATCAATAAGGGCTGTTATTTTGTGACAGTGAAAAGAGAGAGTTGCTGTTTTATGTCTAGTCCATGGTGGTTTTAGTGTGGCCATTAAAATGGGTCTGAGAAGGAGAAAGGGCAAGTCTTTTTTTGTTTTGCATATTGCAAATTTTGGCAAACATTTAAACATTTAAACAAAAGTCTGAAAATCAGGAGTTGTATTATGCCCTGCTCACTTTGATTTTGTCTAGGATTATCAGCCATATTTGGTACCACATTCTATAATACACTCTATACGAAAGGTTTACAGGTTGAACCTATTATCAATAATTTACAAATACTCTTTAGATCAATTATAGCCCATTAACAAGAAGAACTTTTGGATTGCCAGTTTGTGAAAATCCCCGAGAATACATGCATTGAGTACTTAACAACACAAAACTCCAGATTTGATGATTAACGCCCTTAAATGATAACCTATTAACATTTATAACAACCGAATTGATGGCTCATCAAAAAGGGGGAAACCCATGATAACCAGTTATTACAGCATTATTTTCAAATAGAAATGGAAATTTTTCCATGGGATTTTTCACTAGGCTTACTTTGTAAACAAAAATGAGTTGTTTTAAATGACTCATAATTTAAAAGCATTAGTAGGCCTAATCATAACGGATTAATTAGCTTCTGATCATTAGCTCTTTATAAAAGGAGCCTTATTAGTGGTATCCAAGTAGGCCTACATTTAATAGCCTATTAATGCTTATCTTTAGCGCAACTGCTGCCTTAAAAACACAACTGCACACTGATTTGGATCCACTCAGTAGTTATCTAGTGACCTTCACGTGATTAATGGATGCTGCACGTGACACCCCGTTTAAAATGTGTCACCTTTATTGAAGAGCAGGTAACACTGCGGACATGCCTGTTTGAGTTGAGCGGGGTGTTGTGCAGGAGCAGGGGCAGGAGGAGGAGGAGGAGGAGGAGGAGAGCTCGCTCTCTGATGTAGATCTTTTCACTGTTCACTGGCGCCGTGACGATAAACAGGCAGCGGACGGGGATGCTCTGTTGTCTGGTGCGCACACTCCTGTCTCCAGCTCTCCACGATCACCATGGAAGAGCTTAATTAATGCACAGGCGTTATGTGTCCCTCCTGCTCCTCCCGGAGCTGATGAATTTTAAACCGCCCGTTCGAGACCGGACGTTTTTAGCCGTCTGAAGCACTGGACCCTTGGTACCGAGCGGAGGGGACCGCGGCTGAATCGTAAAGTCTTCAGAAAAGGTACAGCACGGTGCGGTTTCTGCTCCACACACTGAACTTAGCCTCTTTAGCATAGCTGCGTTTTCCTGCATGTAGGCAATGATGATGCCTTTTCGTTACTGTCAGAGGACATTGTCCTGTCGACGCTGTCATGTTTTGTCGATTTAGATGAAGGGGTTTGTCGACTTGTCATGAACGATACATTTAAATAGCCTACATGTTGATGGAGCGTGGTCAGAGCTGATACTAGGGCTGGTGCCTTTTCTCCAAACTGAGGTGGGCTCTGGTCATGTGGACTGTCCACTGTATTAACCCTGAGTGAGTGTAAGAGCATCACTGGTTGAGTTTTGTCCTAATAACGTTGCCAGCTGTTTCTGCTGAGCAGCGAGGACCAGCTGACGGCTGTGCGTTGCTCAATTTTCACTATGAGCGCCCGGAGTCAGGTTGTCATTTCACATCTTTTTTTTTGGGGGGGGGGGGGGGGGGGGGGGGGGGGGGGGGGGGGGGTTGGAGGTTCACCATATCCTACCTTGTTGGCGTCCAAGGAGAAATAAGTGCAAGCTTTACGGTTATTTTGTCACGAATTTTTCATGGAAATGCCAGTGTGTCGTTTTTTTATCACGGGTGCACTGTCGACGTTGTCAGTGTAGCAGTGAAATTAATATTCCAAAATAAGCGCATTTGGTACGCATTGTTCACATATAGAGCTTGCACTAGCCTCAGCTACATGAATGCAGCATCCTAGCACAAAAAAAACATCTAAAGCTGGCAGACTGCATCCACCACAAGATGTGCAGTCTTACATCACAGCAACACTCATATCACATTTTTCTATGCAATATGAAGATGAATTCATCTTGGAGCATCACTGCAATGTGACCTTTTCTGTTTCTTCCTCTGCGAGGCCTGCTTAGTAGTTCAAGGACTTACACAACTGATGTGACCAAGTGATGCCTGAGTGGCAGCTCTGAATTTACAGTTTCATTTGCATGTGCATTTTTACATCTGCTTTCCCATGTTTCTTCCTATATGTTTAGATAATGATCGATTGTTTATTAATTAGACCTTTGATGGCACCGTCAGAATCAGGCCAAACTATATATCTCGTAGTTGTGAACGGTCCTCGGCTTCAGTTGCACATTTCTTTATTTTCACAGTTTGAGGAACACACCAGGATACATTTCACATTTAATGACAGAATTGAATCATGTTATTTGCATGTTTGAAGGGGAAACATAAATTGCTTCTTTATCCTTGAAGAGACAAGTGCAGATCAAAAGCTGTTGAAGACTTATTGGCTTTCTTTTGCCATCTTTTTGTAGGTGTGTGATCATATTATCAGTCATGTCTAAGTCAAAAGTTCTCACATGGCCTCAAACTGTAGTCTGGTTTGTGCTCTATATACCAATATGAATTACCCCTGCACCTTTTTACTTCACTGAACTCCTTTGAGCCCATTTGGAGCACCTACTGTACCCTGTACACTGTTTACCGGCTCAGTGCATATGAGAAAGAGGCGCTTTCACCAGGATAGGATATAAATGGGGGAGAGAGTTTAAACTGGATTGTGGATTGTAACCCTAACCCTTGGACAAAGAAAACACATTTGATTAAGACAAGGCAAGCTTTATTTATATAGCATGTTACATGCACATCTTTACATAAAGTTTATGAAGAAAAGAAAAACAAAGAACAGGAAGAGAGAAAAGGATAACAAATAGAAAAATAAGCCTAATGAGAATGTTAATGATACTAACAGGAACACTAAGAGAAGACTCATAATAAGACTAAATTATTCAGGTAGAGCGTATACAAATGTATTGCATTATTACCTTATTGATAATATTTAACATTACTGATAACGTCTCAGTTATTCAGAAGGCCTTTCAAGCATCTAGGGCCATGAAATCTAAAGACAGCTTTACCAGATGTTGAACCAACTCAAGATAAATTTAGAATATCAGAACCAGATGACCTGAAAGGTCTGAGTAGCTTTATCAGGTCCACATCAGTGGTCATTTAGATTTCTAAAAACAGGCAGAAGAACCTGAAAGTCTTGTGTAGTGCATTATGCATGCCAATGTAGTGATTAAAGAACAGATTTATTGTGCTCTGATCTCACTTAAGAGCAATATCAATGTTTTTTTTATTGCTATAAAAAATGTAAAATAAACTGATTCCATATCTTCTCACCTTTTTCTCATTCTCAGAGGCAAATTATGCCAGCAGCACCAGAGTCGCTCCCCCTGGTGACGTGCCAGCTCATTGGTCAGATTACCCGGCCCTTCTCTAGCCACCCCGTCTACCCTGGCAGATCCATGCTGCTGGATGCTCCTCACAGAGCCACGCCCGCACCATGAGCGCCAACGGGCCTGCCCCAGACCCAGTCCCAGAGGCCCCTCCCGCCTCAAACCCTGCCCCTGCTGCGGCCCCAGCCCCGGCCCATGTTGCACCACCCGCACCTCCTGCCCTGCCTGCCCCAGCATCTACTACCATCCCGGCAGGTGCGTTGGCACAGAAGAAGCGGCAGCAGTATGCCAAAAGCAAGAAACAGGGCAGTAATGCCAACAGCAGGCCACCAAGGGCTCTGTTCTGCCTCAAACTTAACAACCCCATACGCAGGGCCTGCATTAGCCTGGTGGAGTGGAAGTATCCTTTACAGTGGCTTTTTGTGTTGTTTGGTGCCTGTCTAAAATTCTGTTTCCTCCTGCTTATAAAACCCATTCTGAGGGATCAGATCACAAGTGGACAGCTCTAACGCTGTAAACACACTGAAGCACCATGAAGCGTAGATTTGTGCCCAATCGCTTGCCTGGCTGTTCTTCTGTCCTCTCTATTCTCTATTGTAAAGTACTTTGAGGAAATTAAACGTGTGTGCTCAGCTCACCGTTTTACATCTGCTCCTTTGACCACTCAGGCTCGCCGGTTGAGCAACAACATAAGTTGTGACGTAAGAACATGAATGTCTGTAGTTTAATATCCCACATCTTTGTGTATTCAAGTACATATAATGACACTATAAATAAGGTTATTGTTTTCCAGCGTTCCTCGTGGACCTCCGTGCGGCTGCCATTTCCATGCTACCGCAGGTTACAGAGCTCTATAGAACCAAGGATAAAAGCATCCAAAACACACAAGTTACTCTCAGTGGTCTCTGTGACATGAGAAATACTTTGAATGAGTATGTAGTTCCACTTACAGTTGAGTAGGTGGTCCTTCAAAATGGGCCAGGATATATTCATGTACATAATGCTAGTAGAATGTGGTCATTTGTGGCCTAAACCACCTCCGCATCTGGTCTCAGAGCGTCAGAGCCTCAGAGCAATGCATCCTGGGTGCATTCCCACCTGTACCCTGAGGGCTGCGATTATGATTTGATCACCCGGGACAGATTTTAAAACCAGGTGGGAATGGGGTTTGAGTATTGGGATTTGACCAAAGATCATTAACTGTTCATAGAGCTGAAACTCTTAGTGGATTAATTGATTAGATTAGAAAATGAATTGGCAACTATTTTCATAATTGATTAATTATTGAAGTAGTTTATCGGGAGAAAACAATAACCTTTCTCTGGTTTCATGTGAGAATGTTCCTCTGTTTTAATTTTATATCTGTGTAGACTGAATATCTTTGGGTTTTAGATTGCTAGTTGGACAAAACAAGACCGCCTTGGGCACTGGGCAGCTCTCATGGGCATTTTTCACTATTTTCTGACCTTTAAAGGACCAAATGTTAATGGATTAATTGAGAAAAAATTGCCATATTAATTGATTTTGATGATCATTAGTTGCAGCCCTGCTTGTTCATATTTTGTGTGTGTATAGCTTAGTTTGATCTTAGCTGTGCCATTGCCACCTTAGGTAATTTAATGTAGTCCCTATTACTCAGGGTATAAAGGCAAGAAAAGAAAGAAATACACATTTCTCATGGTTTAGACATTGCCTTTTGCTTTTTTTTCCCACAAATCTGTTTATTATTTATAGCTGTAATAGATGCAACCTGAAGCATGATGTAAAGTGTATTCAAGAACCAATATATTGTATAAATTATCACATGGCACAGTAGTTGATATATTTCTTGAGTGCCAGTTTAAAAAAATGACGTCAAACTGAGGTGCAGATACATGTTTTTAGCACAAAAGACAGACAGTCACTGAATCCTACTGGCAGGGTATGCAGATAAAGGGACCTAACACTGGCACAACACAGCTGTGTGCTTGTTGCTTAAGCAGATGCTGTCATCATAAAAGCCATCAGATGTTATAGATTGCCTATCATGAACCGCAAAGATTCATTTCACAATCTTCCTTTGTGTGTTTGTCAAAAAAAAAAAAGATCAATGTGGTTTTACTACCAGTATACTTTGGGAAATGCAGCTGTGGCCGTATCAACAGTCCCAAATTGTTCTGCATGCAACAGTTCAATAGTGTTTGTTTCTGGGATTTTGTGATTGGGAAAAGAAGAATTCAGAAGAATGTGAAGAATTAACTGAATTTAAGATGTTTTTTTGTAGAAATGATAGAAGGAATGGTCCAGTCGCTGTGTAATTGTTACTGTAATGTGGAATGCAGTTAAGTGAAACAGTCTCTAATTCTTGACATTGTTCATAAGTTTAACATTGAATTGTTTTTAGTGTAAATTACAGAATATATTTTTTTTAGTATGGCAGATGTTTCTAAGTTTTAATAGTTCAGTATTTGAGTAACGTGCTGTTCAATGAGTCATGAACAGCTTATAAAGTGAGTCTGCAGGCATTTAAATGTTTTTGAAAGCTTCGTCTGAGATCTGCAGATTGATATTTCGTTTGGGAAAGTAAGTAACAGAAGAGGCAATGTTAACGTCAATGTTGTAAAGTGGTTCCCAGCCATTTACACTTTTAACCCCACAGAACAAAGCTTTGTCCACATTTGACTCCTCTTCACATGTCTATGGATTACATCATATAGATTACAACCAAGTCAACCAATTATGTGATTATTTGCTTTTTCTGCTTATCTTAAAAATCCTATTATGACCCCTTTAATGTATTCTCTACAATAAACAATTTCAAAGCTCAAAAAGCAACTTAGTTAAAGTTATATAACTCAAACAAAACCATACATACAGATCATGTGTGACTTTATTCTGCCATTTAAAACATTGATCTTTAAAAAAGCCATCAAAAACTCAGGATCAGAGAGTTCTTTTTTTTATAAGGTTTTTTGTGGGGAGGCTTTTCCCTTTATTAAAGTGACAGTGGATAGACACGAAGAGGGAGAGAGGTGGGGGGATGAAACGCAGTTAAGGGCTGCAGGTCAGATTTGAACCCGGGTCACTGCACGACTCCGTTATCAGAGGGTGAGCGCTCTTACTGGGTGAGCTACAGGCTTAAAGTAGTCCAGAATTTTTAATGTCACAGCAGGTAAGTCCATTTCATCCATATGATAAATGATGATATGATAATTATTTTGTCTTGCTATGTTGCATCATTGCTCTTCTGCGTTTTCCTTAACTTCTTTCCACAGGCCATTTGATATATTTATATTAATTGCTATTTTTGCCAACTGTATGGCCTTAGCTGTCTATGTCCCCTTCCCTGCAGATGATTCCAACTCCACAAACCATGACCTGGTGAGTAGTCTTTATATGTCACTATAATCCATTTGGTGCCTTTTGTGTTAATGCTGCTACATACAGCCAAAGATAGACTTGTATTGCTCTGCATAGTGTTTATATGGCTTGTCTGAGTTCACATTTTCAAAACTATAATGTCTAGCTTCAACTAAGGGTTGGTATCTGTATCTTTGTGATAATAAAGAGTTAAATAATAGAAGATAATCTCTTCAAGGTTCAAGATACATTACAAATTGCATTGTTACATCATAATCCTCTTTCAGTTGACAAAGTTTTATTGTATCGTCCTTTTGAGATCAAGAGATTTTGCATACAAGAGGTTGCATACAGATTGCTTCTTCAGTATATCATGCAGATTTGAAGTATCTGCTGTGCCTGCACAGAGAAACACTTTGACAACTATCCTCATTGGTGCTTTATCATGTCATAGTTTCTCTATACAGAGGTTTTATTCAGCTTTCTATTTTTAGAATTTATCGTCATTGCACCACTCTGTGCACCTTGTGCATTTATGTCTGTGTGATGAATTATGGGTGATGTAGTGTTGTAAGCATTGTTCCACAGCTGAGAATGAGTGCACTCTTCAAAAGCCAGACAAACACACAGAATGTGGCCCTTACATGAGCCAAATTTAGCTGTAGTGTTCAATGATTCATGAACAGCTTATACAGTGAGTCTGCAGACATTTGAATGTTCTTGAAAGCTTCGTCTGAGAGAAGGAACATGTTAGAGAAAGGTTACCAGCCCGCTGTAAAAGACCGGCGGGAGTGTTTCTCGGTCTGTACGCTGCTGAACCCACGGTGCAAGATAAGCTACAGCTTTGGCTAAAACTGTGTCTGGTCTACTTTAGAGAAGTAAGATGTACTGCTCTCATTTTGACCTCCTGGAGGGTGACCTCAGGGTGTATGTTTACACAGCGGTGGTGCATCAAGGGAAAGTGGGCCATGTGGGACATTACAAAGTCTGATACAGTATCCTGTACAGTGTGTTGTCAGGGTAAGTTTGGGAGGGAATTTTTCTAGATTTTAATTGTCCTAATATTGTCAACTACAAGAAAATGTCCAAACTTGCATGAGTATGGAACAAGAATCTGGAAAAGTGTTGAGAGTCTGGTTGGACTCTGAAGAAAGCTGAAACATCTGTGCATTTTGCTCTCCTGTGTGAATACAATGACAGCAGCAATATTTTTGGAAGGCTCTTCTAATAGCATGTCAGCATGCAAACTCTTGGTGGCCTGGAAGAGCCAGCTCTCTTTTTGTCATTAGTTTACGGATGCAACAATACAACCCGTTGGTTTGGTATCTGTGTCCACACTGACATTATTAAGTGAATCAGGCACCGGCCAGATATGGCCATTTCACAACTGGCTAAGTATAGTTTGCTTTTTTGTCTTTTTCTGTGGTAAGGTAGAATGAATGCATAAAGTCACTCAATAAATGTGTTTTAAAACGAAGGTTTTAATGTGTTAGGCTTTTACTGCAAAGCCAGAAGTGTTAGTGAAGTTTATTAATTTTATAATAGGGAACAAAGCTATCATATCGGCTCAGTACTTGTTATCGGAATCAGTGTCAGGAAAGGAAAAGTTGCATTGGTGCGTCTCTGCTTTGATTGAGTACAATTTTTATTTCTTCTACCTTTTATATATAAAATGTGAGGCTTATCAAAAGAAGCTACTTTCAGCTGAACAGCAGCTCCGTTGAGCTAAACAGCTCTCAGCGACAGATGCCACTCACTAATGTGTGTCCCAGCCTCAGACTGATGATGACCGTGTGCATAGTGTTGACACGTGCTTATTTAATACTGGTAACGTTTTGTGTAGCCTCTAAACCTCAGGTATTTTAACAGATTTACAGCACAACCATTATAGAGTCAAACTGCTTTGTTAATAATAAGGATAATAATTTAAGAGCATTGCCAAGATTTAAGTTTATATGTTCCTAAGGGCAAAGAGTTCTAAAAAGTTCTAGGAGCAGTTTTCACTCTAGTTACAAAGTTAAGTTAAGTGGCATCCAATTAAACTGCACTCGCTAGGAAATAAGCTACATTATATGTCTCATCTCAGCCTTTGCAATACACACTAAAGCTAGTTTCCGCTAGATAGTTTCATATTTCAATTAGGCCAGGACATTGCTATGTAATATTTGTCACTGTGTTTTAATATACCCTGTATATGTCTCCTGTAAAGACAAGTGCCAGATTGGATTTATGGATGCCCCATTAAGAATTGTGTTTTTGTGTACTGCTTATCAAGAGTGAGCAGCATCATTTATGTGGCCTACATGCTTCATGAACAAGATAATTAAGTAGAGATTAGAGGACATGCTAATAATTGGATATCCAATTATTTATAATTTAATTGCTTCTTTTGAGTGTCAGGACAAAGCTTAACTTTTTGAAAATACACAACTGCCTCTTCTGTGGTTTTAGGGATTCTTTAACTGCACTTTATACATTTTTGCTGATCCTTATACGGATCCTTGTCCATTGCTTGCACAAACTATGGTTTAATTCTGCTGTGTCAACATTAACTCAGATACCGGAGGGTGAAAAATGCAATCTTTCCCTTTTCAGCAGAGGTTGAACAATAGAATACTTTGTAGGGCAGGTGGGCCAGCTTGGCCTTAGTTGTTCTACAGAACTCACGCTGTAGTCACGGGAGGAGCACTAGAGACCAAAGTGCTGAGCTAGTTTTGCTATCGCAGTCAGCAGGTAAGGCTACGGTGAAGATTGCCATTTCACACCTCTCTGCTCTGCAGCCTCACAGGTGGACTGCGGACTGATATGAAACCCGAGGTACAGGGCTGAAAGGTCTGATGTGTAAAGCGAGGATCAAATTATATCACTAGATTGCCGACCTAAGCAGGTTTGTACTCAGTGATTCACTCAAAAGTGGTATAACTTTCAGCACAAAGAGACAATGAAACCTTGCAATGCAGACAAGCTGACTTCTAGGATTGTGGATGTTTAGACAGCTCACTTAGTGCATTCTCAATATTGTTAACTCCTGGAAGCTCCAAATACTGAATCTGTTTGTTTGTCAACAGAGTGACTAGATGCTGCAGAGCTCCTCTGGGTTAGAACATAGCAATGCTGCAAAGTCACAGAGGCCTTAATAGCATGAGTCTGTCTTTCTTGTTAGTAAGGCTTGGTTAAATGCACCAGCTCATTATAAATAGAAAGCAATTTCCTCCTCGGTTTGAACACAGGGCAAAAGATTGGGGTCCTGCTTCTACCAGGAGGCACAAGTAAGTAACAGGTTGTAGTGAGCACACGCACGTAAGATAACAACCTCTGTCAGGAACTCACACTCATTCTTCTCCTGCTGAGCTTTCTTCTTAACTGTTTTTCCTTTGTTTAGTCATCTCACTCCAATAGTAAGACACAGAACATATCCTGCACGTGACTGCGTCTCCTTCCTACCTACCTTTTCTAGGGACAGACAAATAGTCTGCAACCCTCCTGTCTTTGGTTTAAGGTCATTTCTTACTTATCTATCTGAGACGCAACATCCCGGGCAGCTCCTGCTGAAGGTAGCTGAGCAAAACAATGACCTTTTCATGGTGAATATAATTCATACATCTCATCCTTTGTGAGGCAACACACAGTGAATGGTGTATGGTATCTTGTAGTGATTGCCCGTACCAATGTTATTGCATAACGGGAGCCGCAGCGCTATTTATTTTACTGGGGACAAAAGGACACATGCGAAGGCTGAAATATCCCTGCACAAAACAATACAGAGGTCGTTTAAACACCAGCAGAGAACTCACAGCTTGAAAAATCTTCACATTTAGATTTTACAATTAAGGATCATATTAATCATTTGCTGAATATTTTTTAAATATGAATTATTGCTACTGACAGAGGGACTAATGCACACACACCCATGCCACACATATATCTGGTTTTATTGACTACCTTTTGATGTTGACATTTTGTCACGATCATCTCAAGTGGTTTGCACAGAAAGAGTTGGGGGGGAGGGAGATAGGCATTGTAAACAACTGTCCCCCTGGTTTAAGCTGCTAAGCTTGTTTACAGTAATGATATTTACATGCTTGTCATCTCCAAATATTCTTGTGTGTTCTTCTGTGACAAACAACCGGACAGCATAGCTTTTCTAAAACCATCTTTAATTGAGATGGCAGGCTTTGCACTAATTAAGCATTAATTTCATTACTTTACATTCAATTTTTCGCAAAATGCCTACAATTGATTTGACAAACAGAAGCCAAGCCCAGCTGTTTTGTTGAGTAGTAAAATTACTTTTTTTTGTCCACAAGAAGATCCACAGTTTTATGCTCAAGTCATGTACCATATATTGTTTTTCATAGTGCACCTGTGTTTTAAAACATATTCAAAATTGATTTATACAAATCTGTGCTTTATGGCACTGTGAGGGACCAACATGTAGTCGTTGGGTAGATTTTCGTAAGAATTTTAATTTACAAAACAAAAAAAACAACTAGTTTTCAGGAAACAGAAAATCCTAGGTCCATAAAAGAGGTCAATAAAACATAACTTAACTCAGGTAATATAACCAAATAGCCCTATCCTAACCAAACAGCCCTACGCTAACCAAACAGCCTTACACTAACCAAACAGCCCTACGCTAACCACACAGCCCTACGCTAACCAAATAGCCCTACACTAACCAAAAAGCCCTACGCTAACCAAATAGCCCTACACTAACCAAATAGCCCTACACTAACCAAATAGCCCTACGCTAACCAGACAGCCCTACGCTAACCAAACAGCCTTACACTAACCAAACAGCCCTACGCTAACCAAATAGCCCTACACTAACCAAATAGCCCTTCGCCAACCAGACAGCCCTACGCTAACCAAACAGCCCTACGCTAACCAAACAGCCCTACGCTAACCAAACAGCCCTATGCTAACCAAATAGCCCTATAAAGACTGAGACATGGCGGAAACTTATATTGTGGCCAATCAGGCCATTCTGATACAAGGGGGGTAGACAAACACATTAAATAGCCAAACCACAATAACTACAAACTATTTTAAACCAATGCCACATAATATAAACTAAGGAAAAGTCGATCAAATAATCATAACTAACTATAAGTGTAACATACAAAGAAAAGAACACAACTCAAACATTTTACTTAAACAAAGATAACAAACCTGAAATTAGTTAAATTGACAAAGTTAACTAAATGTGTGCACCCAAATAGAAAACTAAGTCAAATAACTAATACAACTGTTTGTAAAACTAAAGTGTGTGTGTCCAGTTATTTAATTTGTATAATGTGTAATGTGCTCAAAACAAAAGAGAGTTACCACCGTGACTTGTTGCCATGTGTGGCTGCTAGTGCGGCCATCACAGGCACACTCCTTTATTTAAACATACACTGACCATAGTTCCAAAACACTATCTGTAGGCAAGCGGGCAGAAGTTCCTCTTACAGGTTCCAATACAATGCAGTTTAAATAATCAGATCACACAGATCAATCATCAGTTACCCCCTAAAGCTGACGCTGACAGCAGGTTCACTTATGCACAATTTACCACTGACTTCAATGAACTCTCAGGCCTGTTACACAACAAGACAAAAGACATGCTAAAGCAGTGTATGTTTTGCATTTGCATGTAACTCTGGGATCGGCATGAAATGCACATACTGTGTACTAGAAAATGAGCAACTACAACAAAGAAAAAGTCCTTTGTTATGTAAATACATACCAACAACCGTCACAGTGCCAAACATTTGACTCACAGCCATTGCCTGTTTACTGATCAGAGTCGCCAAGTGCTTTAGTGCGACTACCAGTCACTGAGAGGCATTCGCCAGATTGCAGTGGTTCTTGTCAAAGAATATTAGAGGCCCAATACAGTGGTTTCTTTTGTTGAGCTGACATCTGATATTGTTGTCAGTGCTTCTATCATATATTCCATCTTGCTTGTTGCTTCTTGTCTTACCTATTTTGGATGCAGATTAGAAATGTGTAAGGTAGACATTCCTCTGCGCTATATTTTACTAATAATTCTGTTCAGGTTTCATGTACAGTTTGCCTTTATTCTGTTGCATTAAAGTGCCTTGTGTGGTTTGCCAGCTTTGTAGTCACTCATAGACAAACCAAAGACACAACAGTATCCTACTAGTAGTGCACTTCAGTGTTTAAATTCAGATGTAGAATAGCAAACAAATGAACAAACATGATTTACAAATATTTGGCCAACATGCACCACAATCTTTTAGGTAATCAGCCTTAATTTACTATGTCCTGTCTCCGTATCTACAATTCAACACTCAACCTGCCATTGTGGTTTTTGAAATACTATTACAGTAAGTTCCTAATGTTTGCTACAGTCCTTGTTCTGCAGTAATTCAGTAATCATAGTATATGGTTCACCAGGGGAGTTGATGACAGGTTTTCCAATATGAGGAGTGCTTCATGTGCCAGTGTTTCGGCTACGTGTGTGACAAATGAAGTAGTTGTGTGTGTGTGTGTGTGTAATGGCTGGCACAAGCAGCAATGTCTGGACTGTGGAGTCCTATAGAGATGATGGAAGAAGTATGTGTTTAGTCACTTAACACAACTGCTCATTTGTGGCTCACACTAGCTCTGTCCCCACTTGTTATCTTGAATGTGTATTTCTGCGTGTGTGTGTGTGAGAGAGTAAAGAGGGAGTCAGAGCTGTGTTAGCTTGGTGTGGATACTGTGTGAAGCATAGAGCATGTGCACAGTGTGCGTCAAACAGGCCTTCTTAAAGGGGAATAGCAGACCATTTATGAATGATTTTTTTTTCTCAGGCTCTGTAAATAACACATTATTCTTATGAATACGATGCAATTAATAACAAATATGTGTGACAAAATATTCAGTGGTTTGTATGCCTTTTTGAAGTGTCATCCTTTGTTGTTTTACCCTTCTAATATACTCAATGTAATGAATTTTTCAGCAATGCAAATGTTATGTAATGGCATTTTTCAGTTAACATATATGGACATTATGACATATTTGAACTTTATGTCTCTCTAATAGCACAATTACAGTTGCAACTCTTCAATCTGTTGCTAAGTCAGTCAAACAATAAATGACATTGTAACATAACATATATTACCAAAAAGAAGTACGACACCAGTAAAGATTAAAACAGTCAATAATAAATAATGTAAAAATACAACAGTATTAATAGGGTGGTAAATTGTATAAATACATAATAAATGTAAAAGTAGATGCACAAAACCTTGGCTAGTCCATTAGTGGAATGATTGTCATGACTTTGTGTGTGTGTGCATGCTTGGGCCTGTGTATGTGAGGGAGATTGAAGTTGACAGAGTGAGAGGGATACATTTACTGTAACATAAGAGACGTGATAACTGAGGGTGACACCAAATCATAATAGGAAGAGTTGTTAAAGAGACAATGAAGAGAGGTGGCAAACCCAGAGAGTGGTGGAGACACCTGTACAGTTTTGGCTTGGAAGTTTGGCTTTTGGGATTTCACTTTAATTTCCTGTTTTCAGCCCTTGTTTGGATTTCCATGGCAGCTACTTAATGCCATGTGCATTTTTACGTGGACACACATCTGCAAGCATGAATATTTGTTCTTACAGATTTCATGTATAGTAATGGTACACTAACACTCACAGGTTCACTTTGCAAATGATGAACCACAAAGAAAGAAAACCAGAGGGAAGAAGGGGTGAATCAGATGTTTTTACGTGTGTGCGTGTGTGTGTGTGTGTGTGTGTTTGTGTGTGTGTGTGTGCATGTGCACATATTTGTGAGAGAGATAGGAGTGTGTGGGCTTGACTAAAATGGGAACACATGAGAATGCTTTATTCCTCATGAGAAGTCAGAATTTAGGTTGCACTATTTCCTTTTTCTATACAATAACAGTCACATACATAGGCTGACACAATAACACAACATCTAACTATACAACAAGGAGGTCATAATAGATTTCAGGAAGAACAAACTCACACATACACCTGTCTATATTAACAACTCTCCAGGCATCCACATTTCAGACTCTCTCACATGGTTGTTTTTTATCAGGTGTGGCATTAAGATGGCACATCAGAGGCTTTATTTTCGGAGGCGTCTCAAGAAATATGGTATGTCAATGTTCAATCCTGCTTCGATCATGTAACTTTAGGACAAAACTAAGCTATACAGCACGGAGCTTATGCAACAAATGTGATGTTTTCTTTCTTTGTGAAGACATTGGTAGTGTGAGTGTACTCAAGATGACCTGCACATGTAGTGTATTCCTTGGCATCCTCACACAACTCTTACCTGCCCCCACAGTAAGCAGGCACACACACACACACACACACACACACACACACACACACACACACATACACATACACACACACACACACACACATATACACACACACACACACACACATACACTGTATGTTAACATTTGTATATTGTGCAGAGAAAAACATAAGCCCAGCTACACAGAGTGATAAAGAACAGGACATTAGAACAGATGTGTGGTACGTTATGTTGTATTTTGTAATGTAGTTACTGGATTTCAATTTAATGCATTTTTTGATGCAAGTAGAAACAATATATTTTGTTTCTTCTGTTGGTATTTTATTGTTGGCTTCAGTCACTAGTTTAGTAATAAGCACAAGAACATTTGAACAAGAGCAATGCAGAGACATGTGAATGAAATACTGCAAACACATTCTATTATTTCCTAATGAGAACTAGCAGGAAATTCTAATAAACTGTGATAAAAAACTCAAATAAGATCATCTGTTAATTCAACAGGCCTTATTAAAATTTACACAATTATAACACAGACCCAGGCATAACACACATTTGAACAGGCACACTCAAAGACACTTATTAACTGTGCAACCCCCCTCCCAAGCATGGCTGGTTGGCACTGACTGATCTATACAGACAAGGGAAGGAAAGGAAGTTTGCGGGAGATGGCAAGCGCATGGGGGAGGGAGATGTAGCGGCCCGGGAGAGTGATGTGGGAAGTCCTACAGAATATATGTCCACTCATTGTGTGCAGGATCAGATCCAAAATGACATAATAATATTTCTATGACACTAATAATAGTTGCAGAGTTTACAGTTATGTATTGACTGCTGTGCTGTTTGGGTTATGCACTGACTGCGTGTGCTTTTCTCTACTGTACTATATATGGCGTGCTTTGACATTAATATTATGTCTTGAAGTTTGTTGTGTTTGCTCTGCTTGTAAGCACTCCGGTCGCACACAGATATCAAACATGCATGATGTCACTCTGACTCATGTGACTGTTGGCTCGCCGCCACACGCTCAGATGTGGCTTTCCATTCACACACATGTAACTCTCAGCTGGTCATGTAATCAGAAATACATAAGATGCACAGATAATTCATATTGGAGCTGCAACAGTTTGTTTAATAATCGAATGACAGAAATAGAATCTGCAGTTTTTTAAACAAGACTGCAGAAATTCTCTGGTTCCAGCATTTCAAATAAATATTGTGGTTTTCTTAATACTCTGCACTGAAAATCCTTGGGTTTGGAACTGTAGGATTGCACTTAACAAAACATCACTTTAGGCTTTGAGAACATTGCAATGGGTAAGGGTTACACTTTTTTTTTTTTTACACGATTAGCCATTAATTAAAAAATTGAGAAAACAATCAAAGATGAATCGATAATGACTATAATCTTTAGTTGCAGCCCTAACATATATACTGTTTATGTAACGGTTTCTGGCTTTGAACAGAATTTTTTAACATTACACTATTTCATTTGTAGTCATGTTAAACAGCAACCTTGAACAGTACATTTATCAGTTAAAAAAATAAATTAATCAAACCATTTAATATATTTTTTTAAATAATCTTCTCTTTTCCATTTCACTGTCATGAATCGAACATGGAGATATGTTATGGTCACATGCCTCCTCCAAATGTCTGCAGTACTTAACGTAAAGCATTAAGATTCATTAAACCATGAGACCCTATTTTTTTATCTTTCTTTGAAGTACAAGCAGAGTAAGGAAAACATACTGTACTTCAGTATTCTCTGGTTCCTCATAATGTAATACACTGTAGTATTTTACAGTGTGGCTCAGTATCTCATGGTGAATTTAAAAATTATAAAGATGAACTTGACGTTAGATTCAGAAAGGTCCACCATTTATGCAGGTTTCTTTTATACTTACATATATTTATCTTTGTTTGATGTTCATGTAGAAATGTACCAAACAGTCCTACATATTCCATTATATGTTTTGTAGCACTAACTGAATAAACCGAAGCATGACTTTTTTCTCTCTGTAATGGGTCCATGTATTCAGACTATTCTTTTTCTGCATCTTACTGTAAAATGCAGACTACACTTAAGCTAAGGTAATGGGGTACAGGCTGTAGCTTTTCTTTTAGCATACAGACATGAGGGCAGTATTTTCATCTAGTAACTTAGCAAAAAAGTGAACAAGCATATTTCACAAATAGTCAAACTATTCCTTTAAATGCTGTAGTCTGTAACTGTTTTTCATCCTCATTGTCTATACTGTAATGTTTGTCTATTCTGTACACACATCTATTGCATTTCTGGGTCCAGGGACCGTCGATTGCTGTATGGTTAGTAAAGCCCCTTGATGCAAATTTGTTCAAATTCATGATATTGGGCTATATAATTATAATTGACCCGACTTAATTAGGGGATGAGATATGGCTGGTTTGGGAGCGCTAATAACTTTAAAAGCGTTTTGAATGTATTTGAATATATAAATTGAATTGAAAATAGTCTAGGGCTGTCATCAGTTTTTGTATTCCTGGTCTCACTTCAGGAGGCTGCAGTTTAAAACTGACGTTTATTTAAATAATAACAGATAATGTATGAACAATGGTGCTCTAATTGCAAGACAACATGCTTTATTGTATTTTCATGACTGCATTTCCGCTCTTTGTTGTTAAGCATGAAATGTAATTGGTGATTTGTGTGTAGTCTGAAGTAAGATAGACAGAGCCTCGTGGGCATTGCGCACAGGCCCATTTGAATTCTTAATAGGTTTACATTACCGCTGTCCGCATGGCTCTGTCATATGGCGAGTTATGTAGAAGAATGCATGGTTCAGCAGGTTAGCATCTTTTGTCATGTGGTGATCTGAGCTCTGTGAATATGTGAGATAAACATGAACACTCACCCTGTGGCAGAGGAAGGTCTGTACGGATGTGGGGGTCGGGGAGGAATGTGTATTATGTCCTGTTCTATCCTGCTCTGCGTGAGTTTGTGCTCTTAGCGTGCAGTTTAAGACATAAACATGCCGTGTTTATGTGTGTCTGTATATCCGTGAGTGCATGATGTATCATGTATACCTAACAGAATAGTAGCAAGTGAAGTGAACACATAAACTTATCGTATGCACATACTGTATGAGGGAAGGGAACATACTATTGTAAGTCTCTTTACAACACAAATGAACTAAGATGAGTGAGTCAGAGATATTTATGGTCATCCCCAAAGGCAGCCTTCCTCACTCTCCTTCTCTTTCTGTGTCTCTCCCTTCTTCCATTTCTGCTCGCAGTAAAACGTGCTGATGATTGAATAAATTGCTGGTTAATTGAGAGGGGATGCTTATCATTTACTATTATATTTTACATGTGTTCACAAACAAGGAAGTGGCAATTTACATAAATTTACTGCGCTTTGGAAGGCTAAAACTGTTCTGACAATGTATTGCAATGTATTACAGCTTTCTGCATCTTTACAATTATTACTCAATTATTGTTGTAGACCACACAGGAGAAAAGTTTATATTAATAATATTTAAATTAGAAAATCTATCCAAATCATAGTACTTATTTGATAGAGCTTTGGCAGGCATACAAAGATGAGCAGAATAAGTATTGTTTATATGTCCTTATTATATATTTTTCTGATTCTCTGGTACTACACTCACAAGTATGTGGTAATAAGTTATTACCCTAAATATAAATAAACCAACAGATCATCAAAAGTACCTCTTTTCACAACTCTAAGTACATCAGACATTTACTGTGTACAATAAAAACATCTAAAAAGACCAGTTTCACATTGAAATACACTACGGTCATACAAATTACGTGCAGAAATTTGGATAGGATTTTCTTCTCTATTTTTAAAATACTTTTTAATAACACTATGCTTGCTGTTCATAACTGTGTGTATGTTTTTTTGCCAATGCCAAAACTTCCCAATCACCACCCTAAGGTGTGAGATTTGTATGTGACCTTGGCAGGATTGAACCCGCAACCTTAGTGTTGGTAACTTACAGTAGTGCTCAAACCATCTGGGAAATAAAGGACCACTGCAGTGATTACAGTGTGTACAATACAATAGTTTGGATGAGGCTTCTGATGACATTACTGCTGACCAATGTCAGGCTTGGATTCAACATTCCAGAAGGTTTTTCGTCAAGTTGAACCATGAACTATGAAAACATACATTGTGATGGGGTTGAGTACTTATGGCCAAATCCAGAAGACTGAATTGATGCAGATTAGTGTTGTGTGTACTACAGACAACCTTTACAGTATTTACAGAAAACTATTTTTATTCAGTTCAGTTACAGTGTTTGTTTGTTTTTTACAGTATTTGATTTTAAAAAACCTTACAGTAATATGAGGTCTTAATTGACCACACTTCTGATTATGGCATAGGAATTATGGAAATAGTTTGTTGTTAAATTTGATGGGTAATGTACAGTTACATTTCTGCCGACTGTAATGTGAAAACAGTGAATAAAAAGCTCATCTTTAGCACTCTAGAGGGTAATTTGGAAACATATATCTTACATTGTTTGGTCTTGGACAAACTGATTGTAACAATAAACAAGCCACATGAAAGGAGAATCAGTTGCTCTGAATGCAAGATTTATTGATTTACAACAGGGGTCTACATGTTTTTTTTAACCCAAGGACCTCTTAACTGAGAGAGAGAGAGACAGAGCAGGGACCCCCTACTACTAATATTGTATAAAATTAAGTTACATAATAAACTGGGCCAACAATAACGGGTGGGTGGCCTAACGCCTTTATACTAAGCTCTTATACTAGCCCACTAATTGTTGGCATTATTTTATATATTGTGTTTTAATGTTGAACATATATGTGGCACAGTGCATCCTTATGATTAATGCATCTGTGGATGCCTACCTTAGTGACTACCTTAACTATAGGCCAGTAAGCCTGTCAACAGAGGGGAGTTATTTTTCTCTAATAATATGTTTCCATTTTTGAAAAATCTTTAAAAAAATAATACACTGATAATAATAATTAAAATTAAATAATAATTTGGAGCCCCCCACCCCAACATATTACTGCAGCAGTAATCTTTTGTTCCATAAATGCCTCTTAAATTGTTTATCTGTCACTTCCCTTCCATCCTTGTATGAATCGTTCTGTTCTCTCTGCTCCCTGCGGCCCAAGCATGCTCCGTCACAGAGGCAGCAGCCATAAGCTTAACTCAACCTTTTACATCAGCAACAAAGAGGCCCATGTCTCCTATTCTGGGCTAAGTGCTTCTTGCAATCTGCAGTAAACTGTTGGGAAAACGAGCCCTGCAGCCCACTGTGCTCTTGTATGTATGGTGTCCGCAGAGAACACAGGGCAAAGGATTAAGGACTCCCTTAGGTGGATGAGGTTACTATATAATATTTATAATAATAATAATAATAATAATAATAATAATTGTGTGTGTGTGTGTGTGTGTGGCTTTTAGCATGTGTCTCTATTGTGTATTATAAGAGCCCAATGAAAAGTTAAGTGACTTTTGTCTTGGTTGACAAATTACAACAAATCATGTGTACCAGCCTTTGAGCTGAGTTTACGTTGACCTGCCTCATGCATAAAGGATGAAAGAGCCTCTATCTTGTTTCATATCTCTAGGGAGGTCCCAGGACTGTCCTTAATAAGCTAAGTCACCCTGCGCTACCCTGCAGCTTCTGCCTCTCACAAATCTCACTGCACTTACATGAACCTACCACCTTTATCTAGCAATGTGTTGCTAACTTCGCTCCCAGTCGACCTCAAGCTGATGGCTTGATGTTCCCGTGTTCCGCTCTGTCTTTGAAACAACCTAGAGAAAGGCGCAATGCTGAGTTACATCACTGATTCCACGTACACTCTTGAAACAGTATTTTTATTCAGTGTTTGTCCCTTTTTTAACTTCTCTCAGATACGTTCATGCATCGGTGTGCAAGAGATCTCTGACTGGTTGTTCAGCCTACTGAATCAGTGGTTTCACCCAATCAATGCCATTTGTCCTTATTTCT
Source organism: Etheostoma cragini (assembly GCF_013103735.1). Taxonomy (NCBI): domain Eukaryota; kingdom Metazoa; phylum Chordata; class Actinopteri; order Perciformes; family Percidae; genus Etheostoma; species Etheostoma cragini. The sequence goes on along the minus strand of NC_048410.1, from coordinate 14,838,349 downwards.
TCTTTTTCCAGTTTTTTCTTCGACAAAGATGCAATGCTGAGTTGCAAAGCTGACAACGCCTGTGCACAGCCAAAGAACTTTTAAGACAATCCATTAAGACAACCAGCTTATGGTCTCTGTTTAACTTGAGGGTACATGATGCTAAATAAAAACACCAATACCTGTCCTTTCTAGATTGAAATGTTCTTTTGCACCTAGTCAAGGTTTCTTGTGTTGTGATGGTTCTCGTCATGGTCTGTGAATATGTTCTGAGACTTGTTGAGAAAAGGTGAGATTTGGCTGTCCTGGTTAAACAATGTTGTTTTTGCTTATTGAATTTGTTATTGCTCTGTGAATGGCATTTGTGTAACAACACCTCATTATTTATGAGTTTATTAACAACATTCTAATGTATTTATAAAAATATATCATATTTTAATTGGTATTAAAAGGTCTAATAGGTACCTGTGTAACATTACGGTGTAGGCCTACAAGGTAGCAACAATCTGGCGATTGGGCGGAATTTAAAGAGAACTACTAGTATTTTTTTACAGTACTGGAACCAAAAAATGTAACTGTGGATTGAAAATAATTACACCATAGATTGCAGACCATAGTCTAAAGCAATACCCAATAGGTCCTGGAATTTTTTTCATTGTTGTCTCTGGTTTTTCCACTAAGATTTGCTTTGCGCATTCATCAATGGAGATGGATTGAAATGGTCACATCAAATTCTTTATCCGTTTGTGTCTGTGTGTGCTTCTGTATTTGTGCTTCAGTGTTTGTACCTGCCTGCTTTATACAGCCAACACACTATTAAAGACATGCTCATGCTTTTTCATGATAATTCATCATGTCTTGTTCTTATCAAAAATATTTTGTTTTTCTGTGTGTCTGCAGGAAACCGTTGAGTATGCCTTCCTCATCATTTTCACAATTGAGACCTTTCTGAAGATCATTGCTTACGGCTTGGTGATGCATCAGAATGCGTACGTGAGAAACGGTTGGAATATGCTGGATTTTGTCATTGTCGTCATAGGGTAAGTCCTCAAGTTCAGTTATTTCAATCAACTTTTTTGTATAATGTGTTTGATTAAACCTATTAACTTTGTCCTTTTGCAGACCGAATCATTAGGTTTCATTATTTTAGTTTGGGGCTTGGATTTGCACTTTCATCTCAGTTTGACATTTGCAGTTTACAGTTTGACAGTTTCTAAGAGAGGCAGTCAGCGTTAAAGTTAATGTTTCTTAAGCCTCTGTTCCAAGCGGCCAAGTGCAAATTGAGACCCTCATACACCCACAGTATATGACCCAGAAAAGACAGAGAGAATAAATCAGAGCTTTACCACCACTGGCGTGAGTCACCATCTCTCCATACTTCATCTCTTCTCCAACACTTCCACCCATTTTTCCTCTCCTCTCACTGTCTTTTGCGCAACACTCTTCCATACTGCTCTGCTTTTATCTCTGCAGTTTTTGCTTTTTCTTCCCCTTACATTTTGATCTTGTACGTTAAGCTTTACCCTTCCCCACCTCACTCTGCCCTCATTCCCATGTCCTGCACACTCTCCTTGTGTTTTCTTCATCCTTATAGCAGCTTCTCTTTTTTTTCCTCTATCTTCCTTCCTCTCTTTCCTTTCTCTCCTCTCATACACACAGTCCAGTGGGTAGCTAGGTTAGATCTCTGTCTGTTTGCAGCATGCAGGGTTGATCGGTCATGCAGTCAAATGCAAAGACGGCTGCTCCTGCTATGGAGAGTGACTGTTGCTTCTAAATCAGTGAAATGACCCACTGAAATAATACTGCCAGTATCAATATATAGCTAGGTCAGCATGGCTCTAAAACGGCTATATAAAATCATGTTGAAAGATCAAGGTTCAGCCTACTTCACAACACGCTTCAGTATTTTTGTATGTCTTTGTATTTATAGATTGTAACATGTCACATTATGGTTCAACAGAGGTTAGCATAAGGTCATAGGCGCTCAAAGATTGAGCCATGCTTTAATGTTTTTCTTTGTTCAATACTCCTCTTCATAGAGAGAAAAGTGTTGAAATGCAAGAAAAATATCTTAGCCTGTAGGGTACAGTAAAAATCCTTCTTTTGCGACTTATCTAAGTAAAAAAAACAAGTAAAAAAAAAATGGTGAGGGAAAGATTTGTTAAAAACATATTTGTATTTCTGTAAAAGGACATGGGTTCCAGAAATGAAAATTAGCTTTGCAATAAAAAAGGTAACAGTAAGGTCATGTAAAAGAACACTTATTGAATTTATCAAAATAAGAGACACATTACCATTTTGAGGGCACAGTAGTATAGGTGAGTAATGATGAGATCAGAAGATTTATTTTTCCTTAAAGGATCAGAGTGTTTAAGCTCTTGAACTACAAATCTTGAAGCTACACTAATCAATATTTTTATATAACATTAGCAATGGATTAAATGACAGCTAGAATTATCACCCTAATCTGCAGTTCCCCCTGCTTTTAGTTGGCAACTACCTGGTGAACATATGTAGTGGAGCATTTAGCAGCTAAAGAGACCAAAACATAAATACAGTTAATATTGGATTTTTATTATCCAAGTATTGATCATTTTTAAATGCATATTATACAGTTTTAGGTATTGGATGTACAAATTCCCATGCAGCCATTGTTGCCTTTTTTCCTTCACACTGTAAAATTCAATTAGCAATCAACTTTCATTCAGATATATATTGAAACCAGCGGGAGAAAAAAAAAACTTTTACACAGTTTTGTGATGGGATTTGTAGTTAATAGACTAAAACAGTTAAAACCACTTGGCTCCTTAAATATTGAGATGTTTATGCAGTTAAAGAAACCTGATGTATCACTTTTATCAAAGGCGTTCTCTTCAGGTATATGCAGTAAAAAAAGTGTTGATACGTTTTCTTTTGAACATGACTGAATGAGTAATGAAACCCTAGTGGCAGGCGGTCAGTCTTACAGCTCTGACTCAGTATAACATAAGTCTGAGCAGACTGTGCTTATAGGCCCTCAGAACTCCTTCCTATCGGCAGCTTTATTCACTGCTCACAGTCCACAGCTTTGATGTGATGATGTGTCGAGATGATTTCCCCTCTTGGCTAGGTGAGAACGTCTAACTGACTGTAATGAACTGTCCTTTTTCATGGTGAGGGATTTGTTCACTGCTGATTTCACTTTGCGACTACATTAAGGAAACAGCTTTTGTACATGTATTTGTTGTTTGTACACTGTAACTGAGCATATAGACAAAGGGGATGAAATGCTGCTATTCTGCACTCTCGGCATTGCCCCTGGCAAAAGTAAAAGTAATATGAATATATGGAAGCTACCACTACCAGTGTTTACTAACCAGTTTTAATGTATATATATATATATATACTGTCTATATTAACATTAATGGTGCATTGCATTTAACATGTGTAGTACTCTTTTAATCCAACTGTGTCCTGGTGATATCAGTATGGTTTGTGGGTGGCTGTAAAGTAAACGTTGGCACACATTATACTACATTATAGTTTCACAGCAACAATGAAATCATCAAAATATAGACTATTCTGCATTTTTCTGCTTATTTTGTTGAAAATATGATTGTCGTTCTTTCTCTAAAAACAATGCCTAGTATAATTTTCCAGAGCCAAAGGTGTCATCTGCTAATTGTTTGTTTGGCATCTCCTTTCTTGAAAATGGACTGAAACAATTAATCCAATTACTTTATTTTTTTGTTGATCGACTAACTGAATAATCAACAAATCATTTCAGCTATGCTAACTCATCTGAGATGCAGAATGTTTTCCTCAGCAGGCTAATAATGTGAGGTTCTGTCTTTGCTCCCTAATAGACTCTTCAGTGTTGTCTTGGAGCTTTTGACCAAAGAAGAGAAGGTAGAAAGCGAAGCAGAAGGAGAAGGTATCCATCCATCAATGCAAGGACACGGAGGAAAACCAGGTGGATTCGATGTTAAAGCCCTTCGAGCCTTCCGTGTGCTGCGACCCCTGCGGCTGGTCTCAGGAGTACCCAGTAAGTACTGAGCTCAATATACAAACACTATGTTTACCCTGTGTAACCAAATATATGAAATGAGATATACATTTACCACATTTTTCTGTATATATTGTATAATGATCTTAACCCTTATTATTCCCAGTAAATTGTAGGTTGAAGGGTTACACATCACAAGTCCAGATGGTCTATGTATCATCCCTGAGGACTGTTTTTCAAAAACATCTATTCAACATCTACATCAGCATCCTAAAGGCATGAGCTCTGTTATAAAAACAAACTCAGAGTAAACACTTCTGACAAATTTAGGAACTATATGTTGTTCTATATGTACTGAAATGTATAATATACTATAACTTATATTATCCATCCATCCATCAATCTGTATATACTTATCTGGGGCCAGGTCACGGAGGCAAAAGCTCTTGCAGGGGACCCCAAATTTCCCTTTCCTGAGCCACATTAACCAGCTCTGAACAGATCCTGAGGCTGTCCAATGTCAGGGTGGAGAATTAATCTCTTCACCTAGTGTCTTCCCTAGTCTCGCATTGCAAGACCTTCCTCCATAGCAAGGATGGTCTGGCTAGTCCAGACAATATTCCGGGATGAGAGAAAAACATTTACTGGTTTATTGTCATTTTTTTAAACCAATCACAATAGTCTTCGGCGATGTTAAGCGTCGGACTGAGCAACAGTGCCTCTTTAAAATGGACTCTGAAAATAACTTGTTTTGGGGGAACATGTGTATAATCAAAAGTTGTTTTTGTCATGCAACACAAACCTCATTTACAGATAGTCTAGCTAGCTGTCTCAGCTATGAGGAGCAGTAACCTTAGTCCTCATAAGTTGACCGTAGTTTAAAATTCTAACAGAAAGAAAGTGGAAGGTGACGGACATCTAGCCGAAATGAGGGACATCTGGCAGACATTTTTTGGAAATGTAACGTTGTCAAAATAAAATTGGTCTTCCCCAAAGCCTCCTCTCAGCTGGACATGTCTGGAACATCTTCTTAGGGAAGCAACCATGGTCATGGTTAAAATTGTATCAAATTTGTAAATAAAAACAAACACACTTCTTTCTTGTGGGGGAAACATATAGTAGTCTACAGTATAATCATCCCACACAGCACACATACTGTATGCTCAGATCTAGGTTGATAAACAAAATATTATAAATGTACAGTATGTCTTATAGTTTTATATTTAGGTCAGTAGCCCATAATTATGTGAACCATCATGACGTACAGAAGACCCAAGTTATTTAGTTGCAATAATGGAGACTGGTACCAACTGACGTTACCAGCTGTGTTACGTACTGTGCATTCAAAGTACAGCCAAGCTTCATTTAATCTGTTTATTTTCCTCATTTCTTAGGTTTACAGGTGGTGTTGAACTCCATCATTAAAGCCATGGTCCCTCTCCTTCACATTGCCCTCCTGGTCTTATTTGTAATCATCATCTATGCGATTATCGGCCTGGAGCTTTTCATCGGTAAAATGCACGCAACCTGCTTTATTCCTGGCTCAGGTATGCCCTCTTGATTTTATGTTTTATATAAACTTAAGTCATCTTTCTAGTCTACACGTCTAGTATTTTGAATGCTGTAACAAGCAATACTTTTATGTTAAAAGTAGCCTGACCTACACTGACTTTCAACAAACATCAACATGCATTTCTCCATTGTAAAGGTGAAACCTAATGTTTAATCTGACAGCATGTTGACCCAACTAAAAGATGTATAATGGATTCTTTACACAAATAAAACATAATAGCTTATGTGCTTGACATATTGCACGAACTGAAGCATGGAAAGTCACAGGCATGCTTTTTCAATCATTTATTTGAATCACTTTGTCTCAAATGGGTAATAAAACAAGATCAGTGTTTTTCTAGTTGCAACAATTTGACCATAAGGACACACTACAGTATAGACAGATATGTCTAACACTGTTACATTGTTCTGTGTTACTTTAACTTCTTCTTTTTTTTCTTCTTTTTTTTACAATGTTTATGTGTATTTCTCATATGGGTGATGACATTTATACACTGACATTGCAAATCTCTTCAGGGGTCACTAACTTCAATTACCTGGTTGATGCACGAGCCAGGTTGTTTTGTCCAAGAGGGCCTGTTAAAACACAGTGTTTGTTTTTCCCTCCCTCCCTTGTACATCAGGCCGCTCTGCTCTGCTTAGAGTAATGCCAAGTAAGAATGTTTTCCTGGAGGACTGCAGCTTTCTCCTTCCTCTCCAGATGAGAGGGGAGGCAAATTTTATTTGCTAATCCTGCAATCTTGCTAGAAAGTTAAATCGTTATAACTACCATACTACAATAACTATGATTAAAATAAGAAAAGGTAAAGAAATGTATTTGAAGGCCAAGTGTAGCAATCAGACATGCTCACATGTCTCTGTGCTAAAGTCCATGTCGAGTCTCTCGCGGTTATGAGTGTTATATCACCTGCTGCGTTCCATCCAGGCTTCTTAGAACACTACACTATATGTAAGGAAATCCAAGTATTGCAGTCAGCAGGAAGTATATTATTACGTAAATCTACTATCATAAGTTTGGCAAACAAATAAAGGCCCATTCATCTTTTCATATCATCTAGGATATGACTGTCAGGGTTAAACTCCCGCAGGTCGTAGCTGTAGCAAGCGTTAGATGGCCAATGCTGAGCTGAACTTGTGTATTAAATCACAATACGTTCTCAGGTGTCTAAAAAGAAAGAATCCTTTATCATGATGCCACATATTTTGCGTTCAGTGTTATTTTTGTTTGGGCCTTTTTATCTGAAGTTTTTAAAGCCAAAGCTGCTGGTGAATGGCACAGCAGCTGCGGCTGCGGTCGACACGTTTGTTGTACTTTCTCACACGTAGCCGTCCACAGCAGATACGTTACATATTACGTGTTGGGTAAATGGGTTGGTGGTAGGTTACGCAGGGAGGGGATTAACATTCAGTGTAACATCAGACGTTTCTTAAAAATAAAGGTTTTCCACGAGTCCCGCATCTTGAGTCCTAGTTGAGTCTGAAGTCCTTTGAGGACAAGTCTCAAATCAAAGCTCAAGTCATGGTCAGGGCCTGATGAGAACAATCTGAGGGGGGCTTTGATTTGTGAACACTGTTTGAAATAATCTAATATTTTCAACATATTATAATATATAATTTTATAATATACATAATGTATAATACCTTTATGATTACAATCCTAGTTTTATCCTCTCTTTCTTCAGATGTGATAGCAGAAGAGGAACCAGCTCCATGTGCGATCTCAGGGCATGGGCGGCAATGCCCTATCAATGGCAGCGTGTGCAGGGAAGGCTGGCATGGTCCCAACGGTGGCATCACCAACTTTGACAACTTCCTGTTTGCCATGCTGACAGTGTTTCAGTGTATCACCATGGAGGGCTGGACGGACGTGCTATACTGGGTGAGTCTCTGCTCTCCCAGTTCAATATCCTGTGACTGTCACATGCCTTCAGCTTAAACGTCGACTCAGATCAGACACAGCAATAATGTGACTGACATTCTGAAGATGGAGCTGCTGATAACTTCCTTAGGCAGCTCTTATCGCTCTGATATGATTGATTGCCTAAATGATTGGATGCATCAACTCAAAAACACAATAAGATGCTATCCTGGTACTTTTCCTGCAAGATCTCTATTTTTCTTCATTTGAAGAAAAAGCAACTTTTGACTATCTTTTCTTCTGCTCTTCTTTTCTGACTGTTTCTTCATTTAACAGTTTGTTTCACTCTTTTTTCCCTCTCTTACCCCTCCTCTCCTTCCTCTGTGGTGATGCTTGTTTCTCCAGATGAATGATGCTATGGGTCTTGAGCTTCCATGGGTGTACTTTGTCAGTCTTGTGATCTTCGGCTCCTTTTTCGTTCTTAACCTGGTTTTGGGTGTGTTGAGCGGGTAAGCATCTTCCTCTCTTTGCAGACAGAGACCTTCTGCTTGATTTCAGGCTGGAGGTTCTCTGTTCTTGTATGTGTTTCTGTCTGTTAAACGGCTACTTTTGGCTCCCGTAGGTCAACGATGCCATCGGATGGGAAACACCTTGGATTTACTTTGTTAGCCTGATCATACTGGGATCCTTTTTTGTGTTAAACCTTGTGTTAGGTGTGCTAAGTGGGTAAGAGGAAACGTGTGCAGTGGTTTTTGTTTGCAGTGTGCAAAGCATGTATGTAGTGGTTTATTATTTGCTTATTATATAGTGTTAGCCTGCGTATAAACTATGCTGCAGTTATGGGAAGTAAGATCCTGTGAATCTTTATACTAAAATAAGGAGCTGTTAAACCTGTGATTGGCTATCCTGTGTTAGGACCACGAGATATACAGTATGAATATCCTTTCTCAGACATTGGCGTCATACTATCACGTTCTTTCAGTAGCAATTGCAAAGTGAGCGTTTCCTCCTCCTCATCATCATCAGCCCCCCCCCCCCCCCCCCCCCCCCCCCCCCCCCCCCCCCCCCCCCCCCCATCCTCAACCCATCCAACCTCCTGAGAAGGAAATTAATCTTATTCCTCGCCCTTCACTCCCTCTGCGCTACTAAGCTCTCTCAAACCCCAGTTTGCTTTTCCTGCTCTGTGGAGTGGGGGGTGGGGTGTTACAGTTGAATTAACTCTGGGGGGTTGACCAGCCAGCAAAGCCAGATGTTTTTTTAAATGCCAACAAGGTTACCAGAATCATCAACTCAGACAATCCTGAAGTCCTGTTGGCTGCTGTAAATTGGCACATTTTATTACGTGCATCAATTTTCTAAATTCAGTTTTACAAATGCTGTTTTGCTGCCCTCTTACCATGAAGTCTATGTATTTCTTTCAGTATAGAAAACAACCCACCGTGCACTGAATATAGTTATGTACCATCTTCTGAATCCCTACATACTGTAGTTTCCAACGTTGTCCTATAGAATGTAGGAGTTTAGATGCTGTGCAAATGTTTCATGCCTCTTAAAACCATCTGTCCACCTAAATTGCCTTTTCTGTATGAATTTGATGCTCGCCTAAAGGATACGCTACTGTACGGTCGGGCTGTAAATATAGTGCTGTGTCTGTCTTTCAAAGGTGTACATCTCCCTCCAGTGGCTAGGGTTCACAAAAACACACAAGGCATTGAAAGGTTACGATTGAAGAATGTGAATATGTACAATGTATTTATGCAGTGTAAGGGAAATGTTCAGATTGTTATAGATTATTTAGTATAGGAAGTAAGACTTGTTTTATTTCCTTTTGTGTGTAAAAAAACAACCTTTTTCATGTTTGATGTGACATTTCTCTGTGTGTTTTGGGTAATTGATGCACTCCTGTGTGTTTGTATGTGTTTGCATTTTTTGTCTATGTGTGACTCTGCAAACCCAGAGAGTTCTCCAAGGAGAGAGAGAAGGCTAAAGCCCGTGGAGACTTCCAAAAGCTGCGTGAGAAGCAGCAGCTCGAGGAGGATCTGAAAGGTTACTTGGATTGGATCACTCAGGCTGAAGACATCGAACCCGACAACGAGGATGAGGCTGACGAGGGGACAAAGCGCAACCGTAAGCACCTTCTCCCATTTCTCCCACAGTAATGCTGCGCTGGTATCACAAGAGCCCTTCAATCCAGCAAACTGATCAAATCTGTTACTGCGGCATCAAAACAAATATCCAGCAGTGTTTATTATTGGGGACTTGAGAGGGTTTTGAACTATAACTCAGAGTATTTTTATATAATCAGAAAATACAAATACATTTTTTTTAAAAGGGGAAAAAGTGGAATAGTTAAACAAAAAAAGAAAGATTTCTCTCAAATGAAAACAAAACAGGTGCTTTTCCTTGCACTCCTGTGTCCATTTGGGTGGAAAGTGCTCTTTCATTCACATTGACCCAGATAACTGGTCATTATATTAAGACAATTCTAGCACAGATACAGTTGGTATTAATTAGGTAGAAAGAAGCTCCAAGCTAAGACGTGCTCCTAATTTATTGACTCGATTTTGCATCAAGTTTTAGCAATCAGTCAAGAAGAAAAATCACCAGAGAGAGAATGTTTTACTTCTCCACCAACAGTGGCATTAATAGTCCATAATGCAATTCATGTAGGTTATTTGTTGGTCTGATTAAGCTTTTCAAAAGTCATTCTGGTTATTGTAGGAAATCACTAACTGAAGCAGAAATAGATGAAGCAGTTTGATGAAACGTGGCTGCAACTAAAATGTCAGGTACACTACAGTAATTGCAAATTTGCACGGTTAACAGTTTCATAACAATTGATGATGGAATTTTTCCCTCAACGACTAGCAACATTATTGATAATATTTGTGCCATAGTCAGTGATACTTTCGTTATACACAATGCTCACACATAGATGAATACCTGCATAACATAGAGGTATCTGTTGACTACTGTTTTGTATATGAAAGGGGACTTTAAGCAGAGCTGTACAGATTGTTAATGTCTTCACGCTCGATCCACGTCACTGATAGAAATGGAGCACGCTGTGAGTACCAATAGAGTTAATCTGAGAACGGTAAAAGGGGGAAATAAAGATTTTACTTGAGCAGTAGAAAAACTCCTAATCCACATCCTCTTTATTTAAGCAGCAGACACGATGCAGCCCATAGAAACTGCGACTGATTCACCTTATAGTTGGAGTCTTTATTTTTATACACTCTGTCTGCTCATTACAATCTCCCGTCATTTCGAATGTACTTTGTCCATTTACTGTCACCTCCCACCTGTCTTTTCCTCTAATCATGCCTCATGTATAAAGTTAGATGTTTAGGCTCCTAGTAAAAGCTGTGGAGGTTCTGTGTGACGAGGAGGCAGGTCCTTACTGCTTTTCTTCAGCATCCATCCTGGCTTTTGGTGTCTGTCGACAATAAATGAACCCCTGCTAACACGTTAACATGTGTATGCTCTGTAAAATGTTAGTGAAGGGCCTCATCACCTGCAGGTGCTTCCAGTGACTAACAGCTTTCCGTGTTGTTCTTCTGCCCTCCTCAGTGTCTGCAGCCCCTGTGACTCCTGCTGCTCTTGTCATTGTTGGATATTGATATTTTGAATACTGTTGTTGTCCTGTGGTGCTTGTCTGGTCTGACCCATTTTGATAGCAGCCCATTCTCGCCCCCCATGTCCCTCTGCTGTGCTGTTGTGTCTGAATGCATGGACTTGCATGCATTACACATGAAGGGGTGACTCTGGCTGACCTTACTGAGAAGAAGAAAGGAAGGTTTGGGTGGTTCAGCCAGTCGTCCGACACTCATGGTAAATCCTGTGCTTTCCCTCCAGTGTTCTCTTGCTCTTGTGTATGTGTACCTGAGTGTGAATGTGGTTGATGCTCAAATTAATCTGATACAGAAAAATGTTTAAGTAATTAGGTCAAAATCTGATTAGACATGATCTTTCAGGAGTTTAGTTTTTTTACGTCAACTTTATTGCCGTTCCAAAAACTGTTGTTATAGGAAGTTGCCTCGACAGACAAGACATTCAAACATTTAACACAGCATTATAAGAAAATATCATATAGAACTAATTCAAATAGAAAAGATAAGCTCAAAAGGAAATACCTTAGAGTGTAGAAGAAAAGGAAACTTAAATAACCTTAAATATAATAACTAATTGAAAGACAACCATGAAATGTCATTTGTCGTCTTTAATCAACATGCTGCTGGCTTGTGTTTCATCTTGTGAGCAAAACAACACACACAATAATCATTTAAACTTTACTTCCGTCAATCAGTGAAGAATCACTGATTTTCTCAAACACTCAGCTGTGTTATTGGTGAACACATCAGGACTTAAAACTAGGTGGTAAGCAGCAGCGGCCTTATAAACCCATTTGGAGCATCCTGAGTGACAGCTGAGTAAGAGCGTGTGTGTGTGTTTGGGTGTTGATGTGCAGCCTAATGTAATACCTCATCACTTTGTGGTTTGCTGTTGTTAAACCCGTTGTGTCCGAGCATCACAGCTTTTTTCAGTTTTTGGTCTCTCCTTTTTTTCCTCCCTGTTTCGTCTAGGATCTACTGGTTTTAAATTAAGAAGCCTTTTATTTTACTCATGAAACAAGTCTTATATGAAATAAAAATCTAACTATTTTTGCTATGATAGCTGGCACGCCCTGATTCCTCTATCCATGTCCCATTTTAAAAGCAGCGACTCAGTATGAATATATATAGGAAACAGGGCTAAACCCAGATCACCACTCCAGCAGTCAGCACTATTTTCAGAGCTGAGAGCTGTCCGACCACTCTGGAATCAAAGCCAACACGTCTACATAAGCTAAGCAGCACACACCATGCTCCCTCATACGAGTTAAAGCACTGAGACGTTTTGCACAGTTAATCATCATCTGTCTGCGCAGACCGTCTTTCCGCAGCGCTGGCAGTACTTTGAGTGTAGTATTTCAAAGACAGCTTTAAGAGCTCTGTCCTCCTCGGCCTGCTCCCCTCTTCCCTCTGCTACTTCATTGTCTGCATCAGTCAGCCCTCATAGAGCAGCTGTCCACTCGCCTGTCCCATGTCAGCTCCCTTTCAGCACTTGGTAAATGATACTAATAATGACAATGATGCACAGCCACAGCGCTTAGCTCTTTCCTTTCTACAAGGTTGAAAGTTTTGAAGCTGCAGCGTGGCTTTGAAGAAGAAGAAAAAATAATTTTGTCACTTCCTTTTTTAAAGTCACTATCAAAATATTGTGATGCAGTTAGTTTTTGGTGTATAACTTTTTTTAATCTTTGCCGATTTGTTTGTTCTTTTAGTGTATCTTTTTTCTTCATTCTATAGAAATGCCTGTCAGAATAGCCTTATGTGATGTCTCCATTTCATTTCTTTAGACACTTCTTCCATCTGGGATGTTCTACACTCCAGTCTATCTAACGGTGTAGAATATTGTGCCACTGTGAAGCACATATGAGTATTTTTTTGTAAATGTCTGCTTTATTTGCTGCTGCAGCAAGCGTTCCACCCAGCGAAACAGAATCTGTGAACACTGAGAATCAAAACGGGGAGGAGGAGAAGACACCATGCTGCGGACCACTGTGGTGAGAACTTTACACAACAAACCTGTTCACAAACAAGATCACAGGTATTACTTTGAATTTTTATACATCAGGTCGCTTTCCCTACTGGTGTGAGTGCTGCTACAGTGGTTTAAAAACCACGTTACAGGTTTTCTATCCTCCGTGCTACTCTCTTTACTTTTTGATTCCTAATTTTTTTAAACAATCAAATGGTTAAAGCAACTCACTTGCTTGTTTATATTGTCTTCCTATGTTTTAATGCTGCTAACGTTTGCGGTTGGACACTTTAACATTGTCATCAATGGACCTCTCCCTACCACTCCATTGCTCCTATCAATCCTTTGCTACATCCTGCATTTATAAACTTTGACAAATTCTTCTTTCTTTCAGTCAAAAAATTTCAAAGTCAAAGTTCAGGTCAGTATCTTTATGGTTCTGTGTTTCTGCATGGTGCATATAGTACAGCTGTCATCATATGGGTCTGTGCCCAGCATTAAATTATACAAATGTTTATTTGTAAGTGCTTGGCTTTCAATTTACTTTATTTTAATAAGACTTTACTGGGGAGGATACATCAACAGCTTTTAGAAAGTCAGCATGTACCATAAGATATTTTTATAGAATAGTCTTACGCAGTATTTTTCAGCTCATTTACTTTACAGTATGACTTGCAAAAAATATATTGATGCAGTTCCCCCGGGACTCCTCCCCCTCCACTCCTCTGCATTCTTCTTATTTATAGAAACAAATGTAGAGTTTACCTTAAACTAAGGGGATTTGTTTTAGTGTTTAGACACTGTAATATATGTGACCAGATTTTGTGTTCTTCTAAATCAATTCATTAGCAAAGTGAGTCACACAAACACACAAATCAGCGTTCTACTTCATACTGACATTGCTTTCTGCTCCTGCAGTCGGCGCTGGCGCCGTTGGAACAGGTTCTGCCGCAGGAAGTGCCGGTTGGCTGTAAAATCGGTGCCTTTCTATTGGTTGGTCATCATCCTGGTGTTCCTCAACACGCTCACCATATCATCAGAGCATTACAACCAGCCAATGTGGCTCACACAAGTACAGGGTATGAACATTTTTGTTGCTTGTTTAAAAGAAAGAAAGTTAGAAAGAAAGTAATTTGATCAGTTTCTTTATACCTCATTTGTCTATTTTGTTTAGTTAGTGGGATATCTTACGTTTTAATAAAACTAAAATTTGTGGAGATTTCACCTATTTTCTCAGTGTTTTGAATAGAAATGTATACAACAAAAATATTAGTGAAGACTTTATATGTTATCTATATTTTTTAAATTTGTTTGTGTGTGCAACTGTTATATTTGTGCAGCCTAAGTTTTCAATCTCTAAGTGGTTTAACAACATGATTCTATACATCATTCATATCTTTTGTAGCAAAATAACCACCTACACTATCTCACGTGCTACCCTTCATGTAACTCCTTATCTTATCTGGGTTACAGATGTGGCCAACAAGGTGCTGCTAGCCCTGTTCACATGTGAAATGTTGGTGAAGATGTACAGTCTCGGGCTACAGGCCTATTTTGTATCATTGTTCAACCGCTTTGACTGCTTTGTGGTGTGTGGAGGAATCACGGAAACCATTCTGGTCGAGCTGGAAGTCATGTCTCCTCTCGGCATCTCTGTGTTCCGCTGCGTCCGCCTGCTGAGGATCTTCAAAGTCACACGGTAAGACTGCTTCCATCTTGTGTGTGTGTGTGTGTGTGTGTGTGTGTGTGTGTGTGTGTGTGTGTGTGTGTGTGTGTGTGTGTGTGTGTGTGTGTGTTCAGTTAATCACCTTTCTTTCTTTCTCTCTACTGCTTTATAGTCACTGGCAGTCTTTAAGTAACCTCGTGGCATCTCTGCTCAACTCCATGAAGTCCATTGCTTCCCTGCTGCTGCTGCTCTTCCTCTTCATCATCATCTTCTCGCTGCTGGGCATGCAGGTGTTTGGTGGAAAGTTTAACTTTGACGAGACCCAGACCAAGAGGAGTACATTTGACAACTTTCCCCAAGCCCTTCTCACTGTGTTTCAGGTATTTACTGTTCAGATTATGACAGAACGGTACAACACAGTCACTCCCATCTGAATAAGCAGAGCATCCATCATTTGCCCATTGGTGCATTCGGGGGATAATGAATTGAACATGCAGATAAAAATGAAAAATGCTGTTGTACAATTGTTTGCACAAACAGATTTAGAATGAATAATGATAAGAGGTTTTACTAACTGTTGAAGGCCAAAAGAAGAGAAACAGAGCTAGAACAATATATCAGTAGGGCTGATAGATCACCTGATTATATAGAAATGCTAAGCTAGGGCTGAGGTCATCGAGCTATAGAGACACTATTATACACTATAACTATTATTATTATTACTATACATAGTTTCTCCACCAGAGAGTGCTGAAAAGTTGATTTTTCATTATCAAATGCCTTGCTTAGTATATATAATATAAGGCAGAATTTCTAGACACAAAATACAAAGACGAACTGACACCCAAGGGAGCACACAGAATGAATAAACAAAGTGCTGGAGTGGGCAGGGCACTGGAATAAAGAGGGAAATACTGATTGGGTAACAAGACAACAAGGGCTGGCAACACAAAGGCACGCTGACAAAGCTAGACACAACACAGGTGTAAAAGGGGAGACATGCTAGGCAGGGACACATAAGGTACACACAGTGCAAGCAGAGAGAACTCAACACAATTAATAAAACAAAGAACATGAAAAAGAAAACACAAAACCTCCAGAACTTTAACACAGTATATTAAACAAGAAGTCTACAAGACCACAGAGCAGGACCATGATAGGATCTGTACCAACATTGTTGTTTATGTGGAAAAAAAATGCTATCAGCCACTTTATCGTTATTAGATCTTTTGAACTCGAACTTGAATCAACTTGAATATTAATAGCAGTATAACAAACCCTGTTTTTGGTTGATCATAAGTAGGTCTTAATGCCTGTTGAGGTGTCCAACCGTCCAATGTGCAGCCATATCTCAACGTACTTATCCATCTGCTTTATCTCTGTTCATGGATAGCAGCTGTAACGGGTTTATTGTGAACTCTCCGCAGGGATTGTGGGATTTTAGCATTTGGGAAAAAGGTCGTCAACACAAACAGGCCCCATATAATTGTCAAGCTTGTCACTACTGTTGATGCATCGCCCATAAAATAAATATAATAATTGATTTTAGATCCTGACTGGAGAAGACTGGAACGCCGTTATGTACGATGGGATCATGGCGTATGGAGGCCCTTCCTCTTCTGGGATGATTGTGTGTTTTTACTTCATCATCCTCTTCATCTGTGGAAACTGTATCCTCTGTCACTGATACAAACACACTTGAAGCTACTGAAACAGTGAATACATGAGTTGACCTACGTTCATCATTGTATGTGATTAAAGCAGTGTTAAAATGCTTTTACAGAGAGAGCTGTCCTTTACTGAACACTTTGCTCAGATATCCTTCTGAATGTCTTCTTGGCTATCGCTGTGGACAACTTGGCAGATGCAGAGTCTCTCAACACAGACGAAGGAGACAAGAAAGGGTAAAAGCTGGATCTGCTACAATGTCTCTCTATATACATATGCTCATATGTACTCTATCATTCAAAACAATATCTGTGTTCATTACAGGGACAAAAAGGAGGATGAAAAAGATGACAAGGTATCCTGACTAACTGAATTTAACAGTAACTTATCTTTACAATTTGAGGAATTATACACACTGGCACACATTTCAAACTTTCTACTCGTCTGTTAGGATGAAGAAGAGGAGATTGACGACACTGCAGCAGAGGAAGAGGATCCAGAAGTTCCATCTGGGCCTCGGCCGGTCATCTCTGACCTAATAAAGAAGGAGAAGATTACTCCTATCCCAGAGGGAAGCGCCTTCTTCATCTTTAGCACCACAAACCCGTATGACACATGTTCACACAGGCTTCACACACATGGACACACACACTCACAGTGCATCATGTCACACTGATGCTTCTTGCTGTGTTGTATTTCCTTTGTCCTCCAGGTTTCGTGTGTTTTGCCACAAACTCATCAACCACCACATATTCACCAACCTCATCCTGGTGTTCATCATGCTCAGTTCTGTCTCACTCGCTGCTGAGGATCCGATCCGAAACTTCTCAGCTCGCAATATTGTAAGTCTACGACCCTTTAATAGAATTGTATTTATGGCTTCTAACAGACTGTGTAGCAAAGATAAGTGGGTCAAGTTACATCATGAAAATATAACTCCTCTTATTGTTAAGTTAGTTCACCATTTTGATATCTGCTTCATAATTCGTTGACCTTACTAGTGGTTTTGCATGTTTTAGCCCATTTGTTATAACTTGCATAGGTTACTTTAATACTGACCATTTTCCAAAGCATTCACCATCTGAGTTTCGACGTTTATTTCTTTCTTTTGAGGAAACATTCATGCTTATGTTTTAGTGAAATTGCAGTTTTTTTTCCATAACAATACATACAGTGTAATTACCAGTTTCTATTTCGACACCGGGAAAAATGCTTGAAAACATGGCCTGTTCAAATTTAATGGTGACGTCTGGCGACTCTGCTCATGCTGGTCTGTTCCAACATTCGTGACTCAGGGGTTAAGGTACCTTAACCTTTTAAATCTAAAAGGTTTAATTCAAATCATCTTATTGACAATGCCGTTTGTCTCATGGAATTGTTTTAACAGCAACACAGCTTGTATTTGCAAGGCGGCTTACACCTCCCAAATGTCAGATTGTCTTTAAATGCATCATAAAGGAGAACTTTTAAGAAATGTTGCCTGCCTTAACTTGAGATCATAATCTGTACAACACAAAAGAAAGCCAGTGATTATTTCATAGTGATGTACTTCATGTCAAGCTAGTGTTAAGTTTTTGAAATACCAAAATTAAATGAATTTTGCTATCTTGCTATCTGGAAGGTTTGACTGTATAGTACACTTTGGCTGACAATATTGGTAATATAAACATTTTAAATTTGTATTTTATAAGCTAAAACAGGCAAAAGCACTGGTACAGTCCTGTAAAATAAACAGTCAGCCAGGGATCTCTGTTTCATTTTCGATGCAACTTCACGATGATATTGCATAATAAAATGATAGACTAGTAAAATCACATTGCACTTTATGAACTAGTCAGTGAATATAGGAAAGTAATAATGTACTGTGGGATGTTTACTCCATCAAATTCTTTTAAAAAAAACCTTCAAATGTTTCTATTTATTTTTGATTCATCCTGTTAACATATGATGTATGAAGCTGCACAATGACCTGTCTTTGTTAAACATGTACGTTGCTTTTTGCAGATACTTGGTTACTTTGACTATGCTTTCACGGCTATCTTTACTGTTGAGATCGTATTGAAGGTAAATGCCATGTGTCCCCTGTCCGTGCTGTGACTAACCATACCCCAATAACACTCCAAACATCTCGTTGCCTTCCAGGTCCTAGGCTATGCAGATTATGTCTTCACTAGTATGTTTACATTTGAGATCATATTGAAGGTAACCCCTTAAATGACAACGAGAGCCTTGCTGCATTTTCTCCTTGTGTGTCACCTGCCGCTCAGTACAACCTGGCTTGTTTGTTTCCTTTCTCTTATTTACTTTTTCTTCACGGCACCTCTTTTAAAAAAGCAAATATTGGAGCTGTTACTATGCACACACTTACACAAACACAAGATTTCTTCAAATTACACTAATCAAAGAACTCATGTTGGGGGAAGGAAACATCACATCTACATTACATTACATACTCACATAGGTGTCACGTCATTCGGGCAGTCATCGCTGAAATGATTTTGATGATGCAGATATTTAAAACATGATGCAACCCTTTCTGCAATGCAACACATTTTATTGAGCTGTTCAGACAGTGTTAAGGCATTGGCTGAAGTTGAGTTCGAGGTAATCTTCAGGGAGGTGTTTGAAGTCAACTCCAGTCAAAGCGGACTTCATGCCTCTCGTACTGACTGCTCTTCAGTTTACCCATAAAAGAGGGGGCAAAACCAACCATGTTCCTGCAGAGCATGGTTCAGTCTGCTTTCCCTGACTGAGTGCATAGAAATGTGGAGTTGTATCTGCACCCATTTGGGCACAAACCTTTCAAGTCCACCACTGGTTTACTTCAAAATGCTCCTTGTTAGCGCTCCTTTCTCTCTGTCTCTCTGCAAGCCTCCACATTTACATGCATTTAGAAAATTAATCCTTTTATTATTTGAAGCAGAGTTATTTTGGC
Organism: Etheostoma cragini; assembly: GCF_013103735.1. Classification (NCBI taxonomy): domain Eukaryota; kingdom Metazoa; phylum Chordata; class Actinopteri; order Perciformes; family Percidae; genus Etheostoma; species Etheostoma cragini. The sequence goes on along the minus strand of NC_048410.1, from coordinate 14,819,103 downwards.
TGTTTTTTCTTCTCTGCCTGCTGAAATCTGAAGTTTTAATTGGGAGCTGCTTCCCCTTATTTTGAACTGTTAAAGAACATAATGGAATGTGCTTTAAGATGACGGTCCACATGAATGTGACAGTAAGGCCATTTCTACTTTCCAATCACTATAACTAAAGCTCTTGCAGGTAGTATACTGACTTCATGGCAACAAAATGCATGTTTTATTGCCTCATCCCATAGTAGATTGTGAAATGAATGACTTACTACTACATTCATGTAGTTAAGGGCTGTGGGGGTGGCGGCGGTAGAACTAGCCTCCTGTTTCACTGCTCTGAGCTCGCCACCCTGAATCAGAGTGATCTAAAAGAGTGTGGAGACGTGTGCGCGTGTGCAAGGTGGAAATTGATGTATGTGAGCATATGTTTTTTCTATTTAAGATGTTCACACTGGACAGTATGTGTGTCTGCTTCTTCTGCAGTTTAACTCTGTATGTGTATGTGACTAATGTGTTTTGGATGAAATATGTGTTTTTTTCTTGTTCATTTAGTCCTCTAACTTCCTCTGTCGTCTCCTCAGATGACAACATATGGAGCCTTTCTACATAAAGGGGCATTCTGTAGGAATTACTTCAACCTCCTGGACCTGTTGGTGGTGGGAGTTTCCCTTGTCTCTTTTGGCATTCAGTAAGTATAATCAAACAAAGACACAATTAGCCCTTTTTGTCCAAATAGTTCTAGGAAAGATGGAGCCACAGGAGCTAAATCAAAAACATCTTCTAAAAACAGACAAAGAAAAATAGACAAATTAGTCAGACTACATGGTTATTTATTTCTGGTTTAGTACTTACTTTAACAGTTCACTTTGTTACACCATGCCCTGCTGTGCCCTTAACTACTACAACTACTATTTCTAGTCACTGTTCCATTATGCCACTGTCGCACTAAATGCTTGCTTTTGGGGGAATTACTAGAATTGTCCTTGTAAATTATAGAGTGTGGTCTAGACCTGCTCTACTTGTCTTGAGATTGAGAGAACTTGTTATGATTTGATACTGGGAATAAAATTGAATTGAATGGTTCTCTCTCTTCCATTACACTTATTTACAAACTCTCTATTTTTTATTTTTAGATTAGTCAGTAAATTGACAACATGACTTTAATTATTTTCAGTAAACATTACAAGAAATGTCCCACTCTTGTCCTGTTGATTCCAGTTGATTCTACTGTTACCCAGTGCTTTCTTATTATAATAAAGCTGTAAAATCATAGCAGCCACAAATTTTATGTTTGAATATTGAACAAAAATCAGCCCTGCAGACTCAGACTGCAGAAGGAGCTGAAAAATAAGTAAAGTCCCTGAGTTCCTGAAATGGTTCAAGGGCTTCTGGAAGAGTTTCTGCAGTGAAACTTGATCGTGTTATTCTGGAATATCTTGCTCCTAAACTGACTGTACACCCATTTGATTTTTTTTTGTTCAGGTCCTCGGCCATCTCTGTGGTGAAGATTCTTAGGGTCCTGCGTGTTCTCCGACCCCTTCGTGCAATCAACCGGGCCAAAGGCCTAAAGGTGAGGCCTCATCTCAAAGTCATCCTGCAGCTTGTTAACAACAATAACCACAATCAGTATAGATGCTACAATCTGTAAACATGTTTATGTTTCTGTCTTACAGCACGTGGTGCAGTGTGTGTTTGTGGCCATCAGAACTATCGGTAACATCATGATCGTCACTACCCTGCTCCAGTTCATGTTTGCCTGTATAGGTGTGCAGCTATTTAAGGTCAGCAGCACTGAGGTTGAAAAGAAGTCTGTCTTACACATGAAGTAAAAGATTAGTATAATACATATATATGTATCCTACTATTCTCTAGTTTTAAAAATATGCATAATTTACCTCCACAGGGAAAATTCTATCGCTGCACGGATGAAGCCAAGTCCAACTCAGATGAGTGCAAGTCAGTTTTACTTGTCTTCACAATTAATTACCTGTAATTATCATCCTAGTTTCAGTTCTAAACTTCCTTGCAACATGCCATTATCTCCTAGGGGCACCTACATCCTGTATAAGGAAGGAGATGTGAACCAGCCAACCATCCACAAACGACTGTGGCACAACAGCGACTTCAACTTCGATAACGTCCTCATGGCTATGATGGCTCTGTTCACCGTGTCCACTTTTGAAGGCTGGCCTTCGTAAGATTCTAACTTTTTAATCTAATTCTTAAAGCTTTGACTTAGTATTATCAACTATGTGTATTTAAAGAAACTGGATCACCTGTTCTCTCTGTTCTCTTCTCTTCTCAGTTTACTGTACAAGGCAATCGACTCCAACAGGGAGAACCTCGGTCCCATTTACAACTACCGCGTGGAGATTTCCATCTTCTTCATCATCTACATCATCATCATTGCTTTCTTCATGATGAACATCTTTGTAGGTTTTGTGATCGTCACATTTCAGGAACAAGGAGAGAAAGAGTACAAAAACTGTGAACTCGACAAGAACCAGGTCAGAGTCAGCAGGTTCACGCAATATGGGTGTATGGAAGTTTGTTTGTGTTTGGTCAAAAGCTAAAGAAAAGTTAAGGAGACTTTAAAATGTACTAATTTTTCATTCCACAAAAAGCTAATAGTGTCTTGAATTAAGAAGCCGAGGTATGATTTGCATCAGCACTAGTCATTGCAGCTTACAAATATCCCAGTTGGCAGACTTGATTAATTATCACCATTACATTCTTAACATCAGTTAAATAGTCTATGTTGGACTGAAATCAATGTATTACGTGTGTCATTAACTGAGCATTAAAACCAGCTTTGTCTATTTCTGCGCAGCGTCAGTGTGTGGAGTACGCTCTTAAGGCACGTCCGCTGAGGAGGTACATCCCTAAGAACCCGTACCAGTACAAGTTCTGGTATGTGGTGAACTCAACTGGCTTTGAGTACATCATGTTTGTGCTCATTATGCTCAACACGCTCTGCCTGGCTGTGCAGGTAAGAAGTTGCACTAGATTTACACTGCTGAAACACACCAGTTCTGTGACAAAAACCTTTTTTTAAATCTGTTACTTGATTGTTAATGTTTCTTTAGTTTGAAAGCAGAGGTTAAGAAAAGGTTAATAGAAAAATATTTTCATCAGGACAGATAGGCTACATTAGTCTCTATAAACGTTATTTTGTCATCAGTATCTTAACTGCTAGCTTTCTTTCTGCCTGCCTAACTACATACTTACTTAAGCAGTGCAGTTTTTCTTCCATGTACTGTGTACAATTAAAAATGTTTGATTTTGGCTCCTCTTGTAGTATTATTAACAAATAATAATTAACAACTTAACCTTTAGAATAATTTGAAGTATACTGTAATCACATAAATAATATACACTTAGTGGTTTTTCTATGTACTATTTTACATTCTTATTGTGCAGTGTTTTTGTGTGTTTAGTATCTTTCTAACCAGAGTCTTTGTTTTGTCTAAAATAAATTAAGTGCATATCAAAATAATAGCAGTTCCCCTTTCTTCAATTTTCTTCAACCTTCTCTTCATCTCTTTTCTGCAGCACTACGGACAGTCAGCGCTCTTCAACTATGTAATGGACATTCTTAATATGGTCTTCACTGCTGTCTTCACTGTGGAAATGGTTCTCAAACTCATCGCTTTCAAACCCAGGGTGAGTTGGCCCGCAAACGTCTTCATTGACAACCACTATCATCAAACTTTTGGCAAGAGAAAAAATAAGTGTATTTCCTAAAATGTTGAACTTTTGCTTAAATGTTTAAAGAATGGAGCACTGTAGAGGCAGTGACTGTTTTTTTTTTTTTCATTTTCCAAACATTTTCCCTGTCCGGCCAACAGCTCTGTGTTGCAAAAAAGGACAGGATGCTAGTAAGAGACACAGTGTGGGGTGCAGTGCTGACTTTCTTTTTCAATAAAATGGCACAAAATGGTTGTCAAGTTCTTGGCAGCAGTGTTTCTGCATGTAGTATTAGTATCTGATCTGCTGCTCAACCACAAGCTTTAGAAATCAATACACTATAACCATTTGCCACTCAGCTAAAAAAGCCAAAAAGGGTTCCTGTGTGTTTTATATTACCAGAATAAGTGTATATACATATCAGTATAGAGTAAAGACTTTTTTGTTTTTGCTGATCTCACATCCAACTTGCCCACCACTCGCTCCAACTCACTCAGGGCTATTTTGGGGATGCCTGGAATGTGTTCGACGCCCTGGTTGTGATGGGCAGCATAGTAGACATTGTTCTCAGTGAGATTGATGTAAGTAAAGCTCAGCTACAGCGTGCCCCGCCTCTCTCTGTCCTCTCTCTGTTCGGGCAACCTCGGCCCACACTGCAGGTTTACATGGCAGGACTCTGATTTCTGGCTTTTTATCTGATCAATCTTAATACTTTATCTTCTTTTTTCTCTCTTTTTGTCCTCCCCTGACCCTGCCATTTCATCAAATTCACTCTTCTGATCATGTCCGATTCTGTTACCTTTTCCTTCTCTGGTCTTTCTCTTACTTTCCCATCTTTACCCTTACATGTAACGCCATGCATTAACAGCACTATTTCGCTGATGCTTGGAACACATTTGATGCCTTAATTGTTGTTGGTAGCGTCGTCGATATTGCTATCACTGAAGTTAATGTAAGTACTACTCTCGTCTGCCTTCCCAGTTGAACTGAAGCCTTGCAGGAAAGCCACATGGCAATTGCCAGAATTAATCTCAACCTCTAGTGCAGTGGATGCCAACCTTTTTGTCTTTAAGACCCTGAAAATGAAACATTGCCCTCTTGACAAGAGTTGAGAGCTGATCAATCGATGAGTGGGCTTTTCTTCATTAGCGTGTATGGTTTTAGCCTCCACTTTAAAATATTATTGGATAAATTTAGAGCTTCCATATATATCACGCTAAACCATTGCATTGTTATATGTTGAAAGGTTTTAATAGTTGTCAAGGTGCCATTGGCTTATTCTGTATAGCTTCAGTTTGACCTTCATTTATGACCTGTTGTTAGTGCTACATCTACAGCACAATGAGTTACTAAAGTCTGTCTTGTTTGAATTTTGCCTATGCTAAATGCTCTATCGTCAATTTGTTGCAGAACTCTTTGTTGCAGGAATCATAACAAAATGTGTGATGAACGTGTTGATTATTAACCCTTTGGACACAGCAGTGAAAACACGGGTCAAAAACAGGAGTCTATCCCATTTCTTTGTGAACTGAGGCTTGTATTTGGTTCAGAGCAGAATGATTTATGATGTGGTTGTCTAATTCTTACTCTTGTTCATTTTGTTTCCATAGAAACTTGTAGAGGCAAGTATGGATATGAACTAAAATGTTGTGTGTGTGTGTGTGTGTGACCTAATGTTTATAACAACTTTATCTGCGTTACCCCTTTACAGTGGATTAAAAACTAGATTGGTCATTGAATGTTGTTGAACATTCAATGTTAGTAATTTAGAGTCGCATAGATTTTATTTTATAGTCAGACTATTTCAGTACTTATCAAAGTCAGTCGCTTTGACAATTAATGTCAAGGCTCCATAGAATAGTGGATGACTGCTTCTCTACATTAACCAACTACAAAAATATTCTTCTCTTTATTGCTCTTCAAAAAAAACCTTAAAACAAAGAGAAAATGTCTGTGATCCACTTTGTTGTGCTTTGAGATTAACTGTTATATAAATGGTAAAGATAGTCAGATTTGTAGTCCAAGATACAAACAAAAAAAGGAATAATTACTCACGGCTTCACCACTCCTTCCCCATCCTGAGTGCTCTCATATCTGAGCTGCAGTGCTGTTTTTCTGGAGTTATAGTTCATTTTTTCTGTGTTTTCTCAATTTGTGTTCCTAAATGTGTGTCTGCATGAATGTATAAACAAGCACTAACTTAATTTAAAACATACAGTGGTGGTGGTGTGTGCAGGTTATTATTGTTATGCATGTGTGTTTTACATACATGTTTATACAGTTCTTTAAGGTGTGCTGTATGTATGATCATGTGTGTGTTGTTATTGTTGGGGACATAATGTTGATTTCACAAGGACTTTTAAAGTTGTTCTTGTGAGGCGCCTTGCATCCATCATTTACATTTATTTTGTTTGCATTGCATGTTGTTGTTGCTGTTTGTGTCATACAGCAAACTAACTAGATCAGATATTAAACTCAACATTTGAAGCTGATCTACAATGGGTTTGCATTTTGATTTGATTTTTGCTAATTGCTTGCCATCTCTGTAATGAGCTGCGTCACTGTTTAGTTTCTAACCTGACTACCCTGACCTTTCCAAATGCATGCTGGGAAGCATCAGCCATTTACCTCACTCCCTAACATCCTTTCCATGTCCCGCTTCTCACAGATGGCGCTCGGCCAGCAGCCCCATTCCCCTCCGGTTAGTTTTTTTCCATAGAGCCGTGTGAAGTTTGTCCTTTCTCTCTTGCCATACTCATGCCCTTAATCTTTACCTCCAAACAGAATGGCCCTGGAGCTCAGAGCTTGGAAGTATCCATCCTACACAACATTAAGGACAGTTTTAATATAGCCTTTGTGAAGCTCAATCCACTTTTAAAGCAGGAAAATCGTGATGAGATTTTTAAGAAATGCCATCGTTTACTTTCCTTAAAGTTAGAATAAGCTTCAGTCACAGTCCTATGCTTCAGTCACAGAAAGAATGGTCAGCATCTTTATTACCATACTAAGAATCTGTGAAAAAAAAAATCCTCAGCAAGTCGGAAGACATTGGATTAGTCCAAATGTTTGTACATTTACACTGATGGTGGTGTAATACAGCTGAGTTTGAGGTTCTTTGATGATCTTGTGTTTGTGTCTCTGTGAGTGATTGTCTCTGTGTTTTGTTCTGTCTTCCTGTAGTGAGCTCTTAAAGCTCAGAATGGAGCTCATGTGTAGCGCAGGTGTGTAGACTCCAGTCAGGTGCATGAACAGTAACTACTTTCTCTACTCTTCACAACTCTCCGCCTTTACTCTTCGTCTGTTCCAATATGACTCAACTCGTCTGGTTTTATTTCCTATGCCAGTATTGGTATCTATCTCTGGCTTTCTCCTTCGCCCTCTCTGTCTTCCTCTCTCCCTTTCTGTTGTTCATTCACCTCTTTTGGCACCGGACTGTGAGAGCCCCCTGCTATGGCGGTTTTGTTGCAGGGCACTACTGACTTGCATGAGTTGCTGCATTGCTATGAGTTCACAAAAGGCTCCTTATCATCCAAATGTCTTGCATTTGCGTGCAGTGCTTTCGCAGCAACGTGGCAATGCTGAACGCATGCTCCATCAAGGCTGTGGCCAGGATTACCTAAAGAACCTCCTCAAGCTAATTCTACATTTTTTTATTGTTTCTGCTCATTCACCTCATATTTACGGTTTGTGGAGGATCATACTAAGGGATTTGAAATAAGCCATTTACGTCTGAAGTATCTTTTATTTCCAGTACTAAGCCTTCTGATGTGTCAAATTAATCTCATTCTTTTGCACACAAAAAAATCACATTTTCAATATACAGGTTCAATCTAACCGCCACCATGATTGATTTTATTTTGCACCAGGACATTTACGGTTTACAAAATGTTATACTGCTGATATCCTGTAATTTATAGTTAAGACTAGAATCACAAACAATATCTGTGTATGGGTTTGGATTTGTGTGGGCAATCAAATTATTTTATTATGCTCAATCTCTTTTTGGTCAGCAAGCATTTCCATCTCGGCCACTGAAAAATACTTGGTTTACAAAAGAAAAATTGCAACCCTGAGAGATTGCAGCTGTCTTACATGTACTCCAGTCTTTTTAATGGGTGCCATTATTGATGCACACAATGTATGATTTTTGTCCAGTTAAGTAATACGTTGACGTGCCTGAATCCGATAAACAGGAAATACTAAAAATTAGCTATGAGTTGAGGCTCTGTAAGAATAGCAGACAGTGCTTTTTTAATGACACAAATTCATAACCATTGTTACGTCAATCAGTTACCTTTCATTAACATGTTCTGAAGCTAAGCAAAGACATCTTAACCATAAAATCCATTCAATCTCATCAGTAATGACCATTACACCGGGGGAGTGATAAAGTTGTGTGCCAGTCTTACATGTTACTAAGTTGATAAGTAATTTCATGTTGTTCGTCAGTCTCACATGCAAGCATAGGAATGTAAAGCTGTAAACCTGTGGCAGTCCTTTTAAGTGTTAGGATTTATGTAATGTCTGTCATTATATTACGTTTACAAAGACATGATACATGAATACATGAATGTCTGTCTTTGTCATAGTGAAATAATAAGACAGTTTTGTCCCGTCAATGAGAAGAGTATAGTGACTTTGTTATGTCTGCGTCTTGAGTGACGTGTGCTGGCATTGTGTGATAAAGACGTTTCCAATGTAATGTTTACGTGTTTGGTCCAATGTGTGTGAGAGCTGCGGGCTCTCTACAAGTCATTAATACAGGTCTTTGATTTTAAAGCCAACGGAGACTCCTCAGGTGGATGAGCAGGGGGTAAGATGCTCCGTCCCCAACCCCCCAACCCCTCCCCTTTAGGGCCATGACATGTTTAGATCTGCATCTCTTTGTTTGGTATTTTTCATTTACACCTCCTATAATCTATTGCTTATTACTATTTCATTAATTCCTCATGGTATGTTCCCATTCTCTGAATTTCATTCATTTGTTTGTTTTTTAAATTTGCTTTTTTTTTTTTTGTTGATCTTTTTCCTAAATGTCTGAAGCTATTTCTAAGGAGAGTGTGTCACTCAAACGTGACGCTGTGTGTCCTTTTAGATGGGAGGGGTTTGTGCCGCTCCTCACGTTTGTGCTGTTGACAATACAAAATGGTCTCTGCCACCATTCTTGCGTAGGCTAGTGACCCATGGATGACACCTGGTGATCAGGTCACCCAGTTCTGACCTGTGAACCTCCTGGCCGACCCGTTCGGGTTGGCCCCACTGTGACTCCGCATGCAGTGACTCTGGACTGAGGGTGCCATGCTTTTTCTCCAGCATGCCTGCCTCCTTGCTTCTTACCCTGTAGGTCTGTAAAGTCACAGGGCTCCTTACAGTGCTTTGGACCCAGACTAACAGAAACATATCAGCTGCAGCTACACTGCTTTAGAGACTTTAATTATGTTTTGACCAGACATTTTCTAAAATCTGCAGCTTTGTATATGCTGAATAGAATAGCTGCACTGTGAACATGCAAAAGATGTTGCCACCACACCAGAAAACTAATCCATGCTCAAAGGCAAAACGAGATTTGCTCTAAACATGTGATTTTGACCATAAGATGCAGTGCTGCTTTCTCAGTCCATATGTATCTGACTCTGGGGTCTGAGTTCATCCCGTAAAGCACTGCCAGGTGCTCTGTGTCCGCTACATGCACTGTTGCTCTCCTTTCCTCTCTGACACCGGACTGTTTCTCCACAGAACACGGAGGACAGCGCTCGCATCTCCATCACCTTCTTTCGTCTGTTTCGAGTCATGCGGCTGGTCAAGCTGCTTAGCAGAGGGGAGGGCATTCGCACTCTGCTCTGGACTTTCATCAAATCCTTCCAGGTGTGGCGCAGTACAATTATTTGATCGATGATTGAGGGAAATTTTAAAGTCACTCATATTCATCTTTTTCTCTATTTTTTCCCCCTCTCTTGCCTGAAGGCTCTGCCATATGTTGCTCTTCTGATAGCCATGCTGTTCTTCATCTACGCTGTCATTGGCATGCAGGTTGGTAACTAAATGTGACAGAAAATATTTTTTCCTCTGTGTTACCCTAGTTGGGAAAGTTGTAGTTAAATTCATGTGCACAATATTTCTGCATCAGGTGTTTGGAAAGGTTGCCATGGTGGACGGCACGCACATCAACAGAAACAACAACTTTCAGACCTTCCCTCAGGCTGTGCTCCTTCTCTTCAGGTGTGTAGGATTCTGGGTTCAGGGGGTCATTAGTAAAATCAGGCACTGTGTTTTTAGTTTTTCTGGGTAACTTAATTGAGTGATTCATTTGTGTCTGTGTGTTCCACCAGATGTGCCACTGGAGAGGCATGGCAGGAGATCATGTTGGCCTGTATGCCAGGGAAACTGTGTGACCCCGAGTCTGATTACAACCCTGGGGAGGAGATGACCTGTGGCAGTGGATTTGCAATAATTTACTTCATCACCTTTTACATGCTCTGCGCCTTTTTGGTACGTACAAATATTTACAAAGTTGTAATATGAAATTGGCCGTAACTTCATAATCATCTGTGCATTTGTTCTCAACGACCAAGACAACATCATTGTAGTCTTTTTCCAATAAAGCACAACATAGTCAGAATGTGTATCTATCATTTTATTTTAGTTACAATGCAGCCTAGAGATAGCCTTAGATCCAGCCAGTAAGACTCATGAAAATAGCATATAACATTCACAGCCCTTTCTAAACCATATGTTTAGCCAGTATTTACACTCTTATTTTGGAGTTTATATCTATTTAACCTTGATTGCTGTACAGTATAGTTAAAAAAACCTAAATGCATATATTTAAACAAATGTATGTAAGGAAATTTGCTTGTACCCCTCCAGATTATAAATTTGTTTGTGGCCGTCATCATGGACAACTTTGACTATCTCACACGTGATTGGTCCATTCTTGGTCCACACCACCTCGATGAATTCAAGAGAATTTGGTCAGAGTACGACCCGGAGGCTAAGTATGTGCTTTATCATAAAGTGTTTCACGTTCATGATTCTGTGAAGTCGTTGTCAGTAAGTATATTGGCAGTTAATGTCTTACTTACATCTGTTTTTGTTCTGATTCAGGGGCAGAATTAAACATCTGGATGTTGTGACACTTCTTCGTCGAATCCAGCCTCCTCTCGGCTTTGGCAAACTGTGCCCTCACAGAGTGGCTTGCAAGGTCTCATCTCCTCCCCGATTTTATCATCTCATTTACAGAATACACACAGAAATACTGAGCCTTTAGCTGGCCTTTTCTACATTGTTAAAGGCCTCCGTGTGCTCTCTTCTTTCAGAGGCTGGTAGCCATGAACATGCCTCTGAACAGTGACGGCACAGTCATGTTTAACGCTACTTTGTTTGCACTGGTGCGCACTGCCCTGAAGATCAAAACAGAAGGTATAAGCCAAATTGTAATCCCATTACACTGTTCATACAATAATACTCTGCTGATTCATTCACTGAACATTCTCTGTTACCTGTAATTACGAGCTTGCGTGGATTTGAAATGTCTGTGAGCTGGAGTACTGTTTCTCAGGGACGATTGTTTCCCTGTGGTGCAGGTAATCTAGAGCAGGCCAACGAAGAGCTGCGAGCTGTCATCAAGAAAATCTGGAAGAGAACCAGCATGAAGCTGCTCGATCAAGTGGTGCCTCCTGCTGGTGGTTAGTGGAATCTCCCTCTGCCTGTCAATGAAACACACACACCTCCCTGTCCTGTTATAGTTTGACATACAATCCCAGCTAAAGCAGCTCGCACACACTCTCCGACACACACACACACACATACTGTACATATACACACACACAAACACACCCCATATGTTTGCATAAAATTATAGGAAGCTCCAAACTGCTCTTTCATGACTATGTCCTCAAATAGAAGCTCACTCACACACAAGTAATGCTGTATTGTGCTGTTTCTGCTCTGCTCATGTTCTCCTTGTTGCCCCCTCAGCAGTGTGTTTTTTATCTATGTGTGTGTTTGATCCACACTTTTTCCTCTTGCCCTGGATTCTAATGGAGGCCACTGACTGTCTGCTGGGCTTTGGGCTTGCATGGCCTTGTAGACCTCTGTGCAAATGCATGTCTTCCTTTCTAATATCTCACTCTCTTTTGTTGTGTATCTGTCTCTCTATCTCCTCTCTCAATTTCTCTTATTCACTCAGATGTCTTAATCTCTGTCCTTTTCTTACTGCTTGAGCTTCCACAGCTTATTCTTCTCACACTTTTATATCTCTGTATCTAAAACTCTGAGGCACTTCAGAATATTCTGAAGCAGTTCTGTTTTAGGGTGGTGGCATGGAACTAGTGTTGCCTCTCTCTCCGATTTCTGTCCCCAGCGTGCTTGTTTAAAGTGATTCAGACCCCTGCTTCAGAATGATTCTCACACACTCTTCAAATAAATCCAATCCAGTGGGACAAAAATGAATGCAACATGCCCATACATAGTGTTAACAGTCACTGACACACCGTGCAACAAAAAGGCATACATGAGCACAAACAGGTAATTTAATGCAAACATACTGACATGTATGATGCACACTGTATTGTAGCTCCGCTTGCTTGCATGTGCTAAATTAGTAAATTAAATGGCAATTTTCTGACATTTAAAAAATAATGGTTCTTACACCTTCCTGCCTCCCAATAAAAGATAGTTTTAAAATACATTTAAAATGTAAATGTATGTTAAAATGTGGTCTTAAAAAGAAATGAATGAATGTTGTTTAAGATAAATATCTAAATATTTTAAATCCATAGCTAATTGAAAGCTAATTTCAAAAGTAGCAGTATTTTATACTCCTACTGTATGTTTATTTGTAGTCTATCTCACATAGATTTTCTCATTCTGTCCCCTTCATCAGTAGGAACAGAGAAGTTACATTAGATAATAGTCACAACTTCAATGGGTCATATTGATACAATTAAATCCATCCGATTTAAAATCAAACATACATATGATGTAGAAGATCTCTTTTTTATGTATCACCTAAAGCTATTCATATGTAGAAATACATATACACATATGAAGGTTTTTAAGCACATATTTGATTTTTTTTTTTTAAACAGCGAAAAATATCTTGTGCAGATTGAGGTACAGTATATACACCATCATGATGGATGTATATAATTGGGATATAAATCAATTTTGGTTGGTTGGGGTGGAAGAGTGCCTCACTTGTCTGCAGTCCCGAAGTGGTGGACCCACAATTTGTAGGGGAATGGACATGAGAGGAGAAGAGTCTCTCCTTCTCTCTCCCAGGGTACTGTATGAAGTGACCTGCTGACAAAGGAAGCATTTGTGTGGTCTGTTCACTCAGATGATGAGGTAACCGTGGGGAAGTTCTATGCCACCTTCCTGATACAGGACTACTTTAGGAAATTCAAGAAACGTAAAGAGGAAGGCCTGGTGGGTGCTCACCCAGCGCAGAACAACACAGCTATCGCATTACAGGTAAGTCTCACAGTGTTTGTGTATCATTTATGGGAGAGAGAAGAGAGATTGTTTGAAATTGGTTGAAAACGTGGATTTATGAGCATTGCAATTCTGTTGTCTGTAAATTACGTCGTTGTGCATTTCATTCAAATATCATTAAGTGTGCTAATGCTATGGTTTATGATCCAGCAGGACATTCATGATCTTGGTGTACAGTATGAATCTGTTACTGTGTTTGTTTTATGTTTTCAATGTGTGAATTTGTTATTCGTGTCACTGCGTCTTTAAATATCATAGATGTTGATGTTAAGCTTGTGTCATCATCTCCTACCACCATTTCATGTGTTTTCTCACAATTCACTCATCAACTCATGAAATTCACCTGCAAAGCTTGTTGCCATTTCTGTTACCTTATAATGTATGATATATGGCTAAAATATTCACCCATATATCATTGTAAGAGAGTAAACATGACCAACTTTTAATTTATTTATAATTACTCACATGTTTCTGTATATTGTGCTAATTTGGCTAATTACTCCTACAAAGTAAAGGGAAGGGGGGGAAAAGTAATTATTAACTCACTGCAGAAAATGTGAGACTGAGCACAGCTGGATGCTACACAAGACATTTCAGCAGAGTAATCCTTATGGCAGGTTGCATTCAGGAGGCACATTTGTCTGTCTGTGTATTCTCATCTGTCACAGTCTGTCAGTAATGTAAACGTCAGGTGTTGCAGCACAGGTGTGTGTATGCCCAGTATGTGTGGTGGTTGTGATTGAATGATTTCAGATTTCCTTCTCTGAGTTGTAAGATGAAGGTCCCCGCTGTAGCGTTTAGCCCTCTTATTGTCATGGTTACAGGCTGGCCTTCGCACGCTGCATGATATTGGGCCCGAAATTCGCCGAGCGATATCATGTGATCTGCAAGATGACGAGCTAGTAGACTTTATTCCAGAGGAAGACGAGGAAATTTATAGGGTAACTGATTTACTTTTACATGACAGGAGGAATGTTTGTGGCAAAAGTTAAATATTGTGCTTGTAAAGTTACTTATTTGTATTTTCTGTGGTGTTGTACATATAAAAAGCTATTTATAAAAGAAAATGTAATAAGATAAATAATCAGCTAACTATGTAGTAGATTCATAGTCTCTAGTTTATATTGCTACTATATGTAGTTTTTACTTAATTTTGGCTTTCTTTGTTTTTCCTCCATTTCAATTCCAACAAACTACAAACAGTGCATTTATTTTTGCTCACGTCATGTGCCATAAAACCAGCTTCTGAACTTTTTTTTTTGCTCATACAATTTCTGAAAAGAAAATCAGCCCTGAGACTTAACATCAATAGCACATTTGTTTGGCTGTTATGTAAGAAGTACAAGCTCTGGTGGTTTTACTTTGAGCATTCTTTCACAGCGTAATGGTGGACTCTTTGGCAACCATCTCATGAACGGTGGTCATCGTCGATCCAACGGCCACCAGACCAACGCCACACAGCGACCTCTGCAGGTGCAGCCTCCACCTCACTACGCCCACATGGAGCAGCCGGTTGGACGTCTGTCTCGAGCCAATGCAATGTCCCACCCCAACAACCACCATCACCACCACAACCACCATCACCACCGCCACCACAACTCCTATGGAAAGTCGCCCAAATCCACCAACATCAACCTCAACAATGCCAACGTGTCCAGTTTACCCAACGGAGGACACCATCGCTACTATGAACATGCACCTCCCAATGGCTACCCAGGTCTTCGCAGCTCCTACTACGACTACGACAAGCCCCGGACACCCCAGGCTCAAAGGTATGCACACACTGATCATCAGCATTTGATCTGTAGGCAGACACAAGTATCTGTGTACCCAGTGTTTTTGAGCACTTTTTGCATTTGCAATTCATCATGTTCCACTGTTCATCTGAGATCCTGGGATGCTTTCTTAGTCATTTCATGCAGCTATCTGATTTAGCAAATTAAAAAGGAAAAAAAACATTAGTTTCTATGCATTGTGCTCACTGCATTGAAAAGGACATTATCTGTTGCAAGAATTTTTTCTAACAGGCAGGACCCAGCTTCTTATCCCTCTTCACAAACCTTTATTGTACTGTACACCCTTCACTCCATAATGAATCACAAGGCTACTCTTATACTGACAGTTAATTTCACAAGTGATCAATAGTGCACTTATCTCCTGATTTCCCATGTTCTGTTTAGTCAGCCGCTTCAGTATTGGGCCTGTTTTTCTTTAGTACCCAATAACTTTGGGGGACAATTTCATTACTGCCACTTTACAAAAGAGAAATGATTTTGAGTTTGCTTCTTATCTTAAGAATACAAAATGGAATTGTCGACATTTGCCATCACACCCTCTCCTCCTCATACATATATATGAGAATGCTGTATATGTTTCATATACTGTATGATATATATGTCATGCTTTTTCTGCCCGTTTCTATTTGTTTTCTCCCCCCTTTCTCCTTCCTAACCAAAATGCTTTCTCTCAACCATCCCTTCCTCTGCTTTCTTGGACAGAAGGCGCTACTATGAGACCTATGTTAGGTATGTTGCTTTTCTAGGTTTGGCTCCAGCAGTATATCTCAACAGCAAAAGAAGAAGTTGTTTCATGTTTGTTTGTTTCATTTTGACTTGGTTTTGGATCGGGGAATGGTTGCATCCTTGCTAAGTCAGTATTATGTGCTATACGCTGGCCTGTCACTGACTGGTTGTCATCTGCCATTGTTATGACACAGTTGTATCAACGCCTTGAAGTAGAAATAATGTAAATGTTAGTGGCCGGCATATTGCTGAGAGCAGCCCTGCTTTATGCATGTATAAATGTTAAATTAAAGCTTGCTTTAAAAAAGGACCCAGATGCTCGAAAACAAGGAGGTGGATGAGAATGATACCAGTCACCGCTAGTTCTGCTTTATGCTCATATCGCCAAAAAATGTCCTAGATTCACTCCAGAAAAGATCTGTGTTTTAATTAATCTAACAAGAACCTCAAAGTGGATGGGATGATTAGATAACAGAGTGATGCTCTTCGGCTCAAAATGTCTGCCTGTTGTCTTGGTTTGGCTGTGGTTACTAATTATAAGAGTGATCAGTTGCATTGCTGCCCCCTGTATGCATGGCAGTGCATGGCCATAAACCAGTTACTTCCCTCTACAGCTGCAGCGTGCCTTCACACTCTGACCCATGTGCCCTGACTCCTCATCAGGTCCCACGGAGTTGATGGACACCACCCTACCATCCGCAGAGAGGAGGAGTTAGATGAAGACCGCTTCTCTGGGGAGTATTACAGTGGGGAGGAGTTTTATGAAGACGACAGTATGCTGTCAGGGGACAGGTATTATTCTTCAAAAAGACTCAAATTCATTGTACAGTTGTACCCTGCTCAGATTAGGAAAGAAATATGCATAAATACCAGAAACTTACTCCAAATACAAGGGGCTTTGGGAAAGTGTGTGCAAAACCATTGCAATCCAACATGCTCATTATTCTATATGTTGACAGGTATGCAAACAGTGACACGGAGTATGAGACTCCCAAAGGTTACCATCATCCCGACAGTTACTATGACGATGACGAGCAGCCTCTCTACCGTGACTCTCGAAGGTCACCAAAGAGAAGGTTGCTTCCTGCCACACCTCAAGGTATCTTATCCCCTGCAGCATGTAAGTTCAACTTCTACATTGTATCCTAAGCATTTTAGATAAGACACAAAAATATCATGTCACATAATATCAGTCATTGCTAAAGTGTAAATCTTGAGCTGACATGTGTGTCTTATCCTATATAAACACAGCATCACGAGTTAGGACAAATTAAATGTAATAGTATGACTAGATTTAAATTAAATATCGTATGTCAAGAGTAGAATGAAATGTTATGAGATCAATCTAGATATAAATGATAATTATCAATAAAATGTGAATTTGGCAGTGATTTACCCAATCACCCAGTTTCATATTCCTTGAGTGTTTGCATTCTGTCAGAGCTTCCTGCATGAGGTCACTCACTGGTCCACTCCTGACTCGTTCAGGTAACAGGAGGCCATCCTTCAACTTTGAGTGTCTGCGCAGACAAGGTAGCCAGGACGAGCTTCCACATCAACGTACTGCTCTACCACTGCACCTTATGCAGCACCAGGTAACATAGGCACATGTCTCACGGCACTGTTTGCTCACTTACACTGTTTTGTATGCTGCGTCCCGTTTAGGACATATGTGTAATGCATTATTTTCTTCTGTCCCTGTATATTTGTTGAAGCAAGGTACATTGTGCACACATCCACCTGTAATAGCAGTAGTTGAACAGCTTACACTATGCTACAAAGTGTTTAAAGTTTGTATCTTGTGTCTCTCCTGAACCATCAGGTTATGGCTGTAGCAGGCCTGGACTCCAGCAGAGCCCACCGCCTCTCCCCAACCCGCTCCACCCGCTCCTGGGCCACTCCTCCTGCCACTCCGGCCAGTAAAGACCAATCACCATACTACACCCCTCTCATCCGTGTGGACCGCCCGCACAGGGAGAGTGCTGCTAGCAGCCACGTGTCTCTGCGCAAGAGCTCCTGGTACACAGACGACCCAGAGTTCTCCCAGAGGATGTACTCACCTGTCCACCTGCAGGTGCCACCTGAGTATCACAACCAGTATCACCAGAAGAGAGGCAGCGCCACCAGCCTTGTGGAAGCGGTGAGTTTGATGCTAAGTAAGGAGAGGAGAGGTGTGCGTTTGTTTGATTGTCAAAACAAAATAACAAGATCTAAAATATCTACAGTAACATATTGTTTCCTCTCATTCTGTCAAGCAGGTGTTGATATCAGAAGGGCTTGGGAGATATGCCAAGGATCCCAAGTTTGTTGCTGCCACAAAGCACGAAATAGCAGATGCGTGTGAGATGACAATAGATGAGATGGAGAGTGCAGCCAGCCACCTGCTGAACGGAGGGATGGCCCCGAGCATCAATGGTGTCAACGTGTTCCCCCTTCTGACTTCAAGGGACTATGAACTGCAGGACACTGCAGCCAGCTACAGCGACGAGGAGCCTGAGACAGAGCCGAGAGCTCCTTATGAGGAAGACCTGGCAGATGAGATGATCTGCATCACTACTTTATAGCAGTGGCTAAAGAAATCTGCAACTTAGAACCTTGTCAGACTATCATTGAGAATTTTAAATAGAAATGCATCTGTTGGCTCTGACCAAAAGAAGTGCCTTTTACATAGAAGATAAATAGGCATATAGGCAAGAGACACATTAGTCCCGTTCATTTAATTGTTCAGCCACCTGCCGGCTAAGGAGGTCACGACACAGAGCCAGATACCATCCCTGCTGAGCACAGAGGGACTGACTGCAAACCTCCTGTCAAAGGCCTTTAGCTGGTGGTGACGTACAGGTTCAGCATGCAGCCAGTCAGAGATGAGGACATTGATGCCAGTAAAAGATGGACCAATTGGCAAAAGTGTGAGAAACTCTCCAGGGTGGGTCTCTAAGGGTGATGACAATCAGATGTACGATGTCATTACCTCGGTCACTTTATTAAGGTTTGGCATATCATGCAAGTTTTCAATGCAAGCATAGAAAGGCATATCTCCTCCCGTATTTGTTAGTATAACTTGATCCCTTTGTTGTTAGATCAGACCGTTTAATGATCGCTACAGCTGAGTCAAAAAAATGAAGTGCACCAGAATAGTTGTACCAGATTATGCAGGAACTAACTGTCCTACTTATAGCATCGTTCAACTTGAGATATGTACTTTTGAAGTGACGCATTTTCGATAAATGCACTAGCAGGCAGGTTATTTTAAAATTTTAGAATATCCTGATTAATATTTCATAGTTGATATGCTGTAAATTGTATTATATAACAAAAGAAACTTTGTAAAGAGATATTCTATATTTTGTAATTATGTATCATTTAAAAGATCAGCAATATGGACCCTTATGACAACTGGTATGCTATAAAAGCAGACTTGCATTATTTTATTAGGTACAATATTCTGATTTGCCTTTTGTTTCTTTTTTGCTAATATGCGCCATTTAGTTTGCCTATGAAAAAAGCATTTTGAGAAGTTCTGCTTATGACAACACTACTGCACAGATATGCAAATGGGTTTAATTTCTTAGCTTAGGAGTACACGTGTTACTTCATTAAACCAACACCAGTTGCATAAGGTTAAGCCCCCCCTTAAAGGACCAGTTTTAGGATCCAGCGCTAACATTTTATACAGATGTGATGAACACATCTGTTTGCATATTTTGTGCAGGGCATGCACAGGAATTTAAAATGCATAATGCATTAACAATGCTGCTTTTTTAGTTGGTTTCAGAGTAAAACCTAGGTTTCGTCAGCCCCTACTGAAATGCCTTTTTACTGTTTAAAGAACGAAAAATGATAGTATTGATTGACTGATGGTAGTAACAGGGAAAAATTAATACTTCTCAGACCTTGTGGTGGGATTTTCCATGACATACTCTTTGTTGATGGTGTAATAACTCAATTAAACCTTTGTACTGAATCTTGGCAATCACATCTTAGCCTTCATGTAGTGTGTGAGGCCTCACGGCCTGTGGTGGAAGGAGACACACGCACACATCCAAAGGTCAGAAACAGTTCAACATGTGTTGCAGGTGGAAGGACAGAGGGTGTCCTGGTGTCAGGATTCTGGAGAGAGGCTAAGCAATACTAACCCCCATCCCTTTCTCTCTCAGCCTGCCTGGTTCCTGCAAACAGTATACGTCGTTTGCCAACGTGACAACATATCATTCTCATCTTACCTGTCAGTCACAGTGTTCCACAGTGGAATCTTTGAAAGAAATAGGTAGG
The DNA here is from genome assembly GCF_013103735.1 of Etheostoma cragini. Classification (NCBI taxonomy): domain Eukaryota; kingdom Metazoa; phylum Chordata; class Actinopteri; order Perciformes; family Percidae; genus Etheostoma; species Etheostoma cragini. The sequence continues at coordinate 14,799,148 of NC_048410.1, read as the reverse complement.
ATTAAACCTGGTCTTTTTGTTTTTTCCCTAAGCATATGTGAGAACAGTATGGGAAAACTCACGCTGGATGCATAAAATGAGGAACTGAAGCCCACAAGTTGGAACACATGACAACAGAATATCTCTTAGTTTTTATCAATTATCATTTACTGATCTATTAAAAAACGGATACCGAACTATTCAAACTGAAGTGGGCTTTTTCAGGCGTTACCATGGAAAGTTCGAATTAGCACCAAGGATATTTAGGGTAAATGTGTCGTTCATGAGTGTTTGATTTGTAGGTGAGTGCGTACTGTACTCTAATTCAACCGAATACTGTCATGAAAATGTAGGTTTTACATTTTGTGTGCACATTGAAAGGGCTCTTTGAATTGTTTGTGAGTAAAAAAAAAAAAAAAGTGTTCTAGTCCTTTTGTTGACAACTGTCATATAAAAGGACCAATGCACATAACAGGCACATTGTACTATTCGTAGCAATTACAGTACTGATGAACTGAAGATATGCATTATTTTGTAAACACTTTTAAAAGTCGTGTTATACTAAAGATGAAAAGAACTTACTTTTACCTCATGTCAGGGATTCCTGAAAAAAAGAAAATAACGATTTGGTTTAGTCTATACCAATGGTATTTAAATATTAGCACATAGCTGTTTGTCTTTGCACAAGTAACTGTATAGTGCTTTTGTTTCTCCTTTTTCTAAACAGATTTGTGTATTAAGGTGAGACAATTTTGTACTTTTTGTGACTGTGTGTATGGTTTAGTGGAATCTATATTTGTCATTTACACCTCACCTTACAATGCTGGGAATGAAAGAATATTCATTCAAAAATTCAAAAATATTTTCAAGGTGCACTGCTTCTCTGTTTGCAGGTAGGAAAAAAATATAATGGTAAAGTACCAGTTTACAGAGAAATTCATATTGATTTCAACGTTTCTTTTGATTTTCCTCATATTGTTATGATTAAAATTACTATTACAACTATTAATGTCCTGAAAGCTGTATTAAAATAGAAGATAATGTAAAATATGTACAAAAGTATGGAAAGACCCATGGTAATGTTCTCTACTTTAAAGTCTTGATATTTGCTCCTTAATGTTTTTCTTCAGTAAACATTATTTATGTTGGTAGCAAATGCTTTACTATAATCTTCTAGGTTTTTTATCACTACATTTTTTGTATTTTCATTTTATTTTGGCCTTGACTTTATTGAATCGATACTGATATTTTATTTTCTATTGATCATCATTGAATAAACTTATGCTGAATTTCTGTTCTCTTTTATTTGTATTCTGCCCTTTTTAGAGAACAAACACTGTTTTCATCACAGATAAATTTGTGAGATAAAATAAATCAAAGTTAATCACATTTTATAATCTGAAGTTGAATAAGATTGATTGCTAAATCAATTTGGTACAATAAACACATTAGAAGGGAATAAACAGTAAAGTAAAGTAGTAAATGTTTTTTTGAGCTCATTCAGTCAAGTCAAGGAGCTCTGGGTACCAACGCAAAAAAACTCAACTAAAAAAAAGAAAGACAAACCAATGTTCAGCAAAACACCCAAACACAACCACTCAACATGTTAGTCATAGTTCCACTGTGTGTTGCAGCTGACAAAAAATGATGTGTTCACTACGTTGTAAACATTTAAACCAAAAACACATTTTTTATAGATAGTTGTAGGTGTTTGTACATTCAGGCAGGAGACACTTTGCCGGCTGGAATCTCGACTGTCAATGACCCCTCTGACTCATCGTCCATTAAGGGCTCTCTTCCACACAGTAGGAAGGGCACTGTGTATTTACGAAACTATAGAAAACAAAATGAGCAGTAAAACGTTAATCCAAGAAGATGCATGCTGTCTATCATTTTATGTACATATAACATTCAGCAGTACAAGATGCAGTTTTGTGCATACATTACAAACATCAATCCAAATCATATAAATGATATATGCCATGTATTAACATGTAACTAATATTCAACAATAGTGTTGAATATATTGACAAATAAACAATACCTTCAAAATTAGTAACACTTTTCTTCAACAAATAGCATTTATAGGCAGTATATGAACATTTACCAAATAGTTCAAAACAGAGTTTTAGTATTTATTAATCTATAAAAATATGTCTTTTAGAAGTTATAATTGTTGACAAAAACAGTATAATAGTAAACACTTATATGTCCTTACATCTGCTTTTAAGTACATTATTGTGTGTTAAACACCATTCATTACCTGGGCATATAGTGTTTATGAATGCTAAATAGGGGGAGTAAAAGAAAAGTGTTACAATTGTTTAGGGGACTTTTTATAGTATAATAATGTTTTATGAAACAATAACATCCATAACCTCCTTGTTTGTTTGATTTTAGGAATGAAGAATGCTGTTAAAAAAGGCTCTGAAAAGCACAATATATGAAATGCACACATTAAAATGACAATATTTATAGTAAAAGAGAAAGAGTTATTACATAAAATATAGTTATATAGTCTTCACCCCCCCCAACATCCAAAGACAAGGTATTCTTTCCATCATTACCACCAGATGGTGCTGAAGTAAAGTATTTGAGAGGTGATTCACAGAAAGCTTTTTTCCTACATTTTGTCCATCACATCTGGCTAAATTCAATTAGTATTTGTTTGTGGTGTTACATTACCTGTTTGTTGAGGTAGATGTAGATGATAGGATTGTACACAGTGCTGCTCTTGGCCAAGTAAACTGGCACTGTGCCTACCAGCGGGTTAATCTCCACATCAGGCTTGCAGACCACCAGCATAGCCAGGCTGGCATAAGGCAACCAACTGATCAGGAATGTCAGGACCATCAGAACCACCATGGACGCCACCTTCAGCTCTCCTTTAGCTACTGCACCACCTTCTAGACAGGCCATCTTTGATACCTGCAACACAGAATATTGTTTAAAGGTCCCATGGCATGAAGATTTACCTTTCTGAGGTTATACAAAAGAGTTCCCCCAGCCTGCCTAGTGGCTATAAATAGCAGAAGTTGTGAACCGAGCCCTGGGTATCCTACTGAGAAAATGAAAGCTCAGATGGACCAATCTGGAATCTTGCTCCTCATGAGGTCACAAGGGGCAAAGTTACCTCCCCTTTCTCTGCTTTGCCCGCCAAGAGAATTTGGCCCACCCATGAAAGAGAGATATCATGGCTTTCAAATGAGCAAAGTCGCAGTTGGTCAAGGCCACACCTTCAGCCTCAGCCTCCACCTTGACCACATACTGTCTTGAAACAAGCTCTGCAGGCTTTGGACGAAGGTCTGGTAATGCGAGACAACTATAAACCCTATGATTACACCCTGCAGCAAAAATTGCCAATGTGAGTGATATGTTAAAAATATGTATAACAATATTAAATATCCTTTTAACAATTGATACAGCTGAGTCAAAGAGTGAAGTGCACCAGTATAGTTATACCTGATTATGCAGGAACTAGCTGTCCTAATTTTAGCATCATTCAACTTGAGATATGTTGCCTACTTTGAAGTGACAAACGCATTTTTGAGAAATGCACTAGCAGGCAGGTTATTTAAACATGTTATAATATCCTGATTACTATTTTATAGTTATATTAAATTAAAAAAGAATACTCCTTAAGAGATTTTTATTGGGTATAAGATTCTGATATTTATTTGCTTTTTGTCTCTTTTTTTGCTGATATGCACGTTTTACTTTGTCTATGAAAACAGAATTTTTAAGAGGTTCTGCTCGTGACCACATAACACTGGTTAGTGCAGTGCTTCCCAACCTAGAGTTCTGCCTCCCTCCAAAGGGTCACAAGATAGATAAGTGGGTTTGGGGGGGGGGATGGCAGGTCAACAAGAGGCATGAATTTTTGATATCCCATTTGAGGGGCATCCCCCCTCAAATCAACTACTGAGTGTGGAAATAGTGACATTTTTTAAATGATGTACCTCAAAATCCACAAACATATTCACAGTACTTAGCCAGCCAAATGCATAAATGCTCACCCTGTGTAGTGTCCACATCAGCATTCCATAGGATGACAGGATAATGGCAAAGGGAACTGCAAAGCACACCGCAAAGTAAGCCAGGATGTAGGAGAAATTGTTGGGGTCTCGGTTGTGCCAGTCTGGTGCACAGGACGTCCCAACGCCCTCCAGCTCATACCTGCCCCAGCCAAACAGGGGAGGCAAGTTCCAAGTGAGGGACCACAGCCAGGACAAGGCAATACCTCCAACGGCATGCTTTTTTTCGAAGACCATGTACCCCAATGGTTTACAAACAACAAACATCCTCTCCACTGCAATCAGAGCAACTGTGCACAGAGATGTAATCCCTGTAAAGAAGTGAGGCAAGGCAAAGTCAGGGGGAACACAAGCAGCAAAGGACCCGCTTGTTACTAAAATTGAGAATAAATATTGTTTAAAATGTGTGAGCACAGGGATAAAATGTGCCATCCTTGTCTGTTGAACTAAATGTTTGTTGATCTAAAATGTGGTTTTACATAAGAGAGGCTGCATGTTGCACTATAATTCTGAAATAATATAAGCAAACCTTTACTGTGCTCCTCTTTTTACTCACCAAACAAGGACACTGCAAAGCCCTCCATCACACACCCTGTTCTTCCCAGGGAGAAGTACCCCTGGGCGTTGTTGACCACAGACAGCACCCCTCCAGTCATGGCAGTGCCCAGGTCAGCCACAGCCATGTTCACCAAAGCGAAGTTGAGCGGCTGCCTCAGCTGCTTGTGCATGAGAGATACAATGATCACTGTAGCGTTGAGTACGATGGCCGGACCGGTGAAAATAGCCATAAGGATGGAGAGAATGATGAATCCAGTGCGTGACAGAGGGGGTTCCCCATACGGGCCCACATAGGATGAAGCATTTCGTAAAAAAACAGATGGTTGCATGGATGCAACGCTAAAGAAGTGGTCAAGTAGTTTCTTGTTCTTGTTTCTCTTGTGCTACTAGACGTTCAACATCTCACTGCTTAAGTGTGGTAGCTGAGATTAGGTGCCAACAGCCTGAGCATAAATCCTCCAGATCTGGTCTTAACAAAGAGTAATTCCTCTAAATGATGATCCTTGATCCCTCACCTTGCTCACCTCATCTTGCTGGATTGTAAAGGCACTTAATGCTCTAAAGTCTAAGCATTTTTTAGTATAATGCTTGTCTAATCTAAAACCAGTTATGCACAAACAACAGATGTGTTGTTGTTCTTTTTTCAGAACTGGGCAATCAGGATATGTATGGTGCAACGATGTCACATTAATGTGTAAATTATTACAGAACTATATAGACAAAAGAAAAACTGAATGGAAATTGAGTCTGACAGAAATTTATTTTGGCTTTGACTTTTGGCTTTTGAAAATTGTTCACCCAATTTGGCAATCAGAGGGAACAAAAATAAGCACTGCAACTAACACAAATAGAAAACTATATCTTTGTATTTTTACTAGAAATGTCCATACTTTCTTTTCTTTATTTAAAAAGCTGGTTGTGTCATGTACAACACACCTCCTACAATACCATCCAAATGTACAAAAGAGAATCTACGCATTGTTAATTAAAATTACACTGTTATATTATTCTTTTGGCTAATTTTCTGATGTTTGGAAGATGTAGCGGCAAAATAACACAGATAGGAAAGTGGCAGCATCTCCACCGTTGCGGTTGCTGCCGCCATAAAATGCCAAAGAAGAAGAAAACAGTCTGAAAGACAGCCTCTGATTGGTCAACACTTCCAGCCCACTAAATTCAAGAAATAAAGATGGACAGAAGTGCCACTTTTACGATTGTGTAGCTATTGACTAGCTAGCTATTTTATGTGATCAGAGAAGTGCCCCAAGCTCTCCCATTCAAAAGATAATTTGACTGAAAACAATAATACAATGAATCTTAAAAATGGCACTTCCTTCCTAATTATGCTTTTAAACAAAGGTTTGACTCAGGTACATTCACAAAAAGACCCTAGGTTGCATTTTGGCAAGAGTCACGCTTTAAAAGTAAATCAATCTTTTCATACAAAAAGATGACTAAATATTTGTTCAGTTGTGGATTTATTGTACTGGAAGTATTGCAAAAAGTTGCCAAAAAGACTCTGAAGTTCCAGGCTAGATTATTGTGAGGTGTTTTGTCATGTTGTCCATCTCCTGCAATGTTATACACATCTGCACTGCGTATGAATGAAAACATAAAATAAGATTCAACTCCAAATGTCCCTTTTCTTTTTATGTCCTACATAGTGACAATGAGATCCGATTTAACCCCACTGGTGTTCTCCCAATGGTGAAGTAACTGGTTAAGCTCTTTTTACTTACACAAAGGAAAGTCTAGACTCAGGATTGCTAAAAATAAGTCCCTTCTAAACCTGTTATTAAACACTTAGTCAAACTGATGCTGAGTTCCATATCTCAAAGCTTTATAGATACTTGAATATGACAATGGGTCTGTACATGATTAAGACCAATCAACAACATATGGTACACTGAGATGAGATGTAATCTTTCTCCAGTTACAAATCACTGGATGACAATGGGGGGACAGTTGTAGGTGGTCTGACGTGAATTATCCGTCACCGCGGAGAGCAGGAGATGAGGTTAAGCTCCCAGACAAAAGGTGGCCTATGTTTAACCCCTAAGAGGTTTATTTCCAATTAAGTCAAGACAGAGACTACTGTTTGGGTTGAGAGTTCAACAGGAGTCTGGTTGCAATTATAAATCGTTATGTCTACAACAATATCTTTAATTTTGATTCATTTGAAATGACACATAAAGCAGATGCCCATTCACTGTATATTTTCTTTGTTGTCACATAAGTGAAATTGTTCTGTTTTTTTTAAACATGTTAACCATGAAATTGGAGACAGTGTGACTAATCAATCCAAAGGTCCATGAATTAGGTTTCAGCGGTTTAAATGTTTTTTCTAAGTTTTCTGAGCTTTTTTTGGTTCAAAGCTCTCCATACAGCCAGAAAGTTCAAATTGTTTTGTCAAAGTGCTATTTCCGAGGATAAACCTACACTGAGCCAACCTGGACAAGAACACAAGTGCTATGGATTAAATGATTAAAGCTACTCAGCTTGCTGAACTCTTAGTCCAAAATCAAACCCATCATCACCATGACAACTGAGCATGATCACTCCCCGATGAAGTCTGTGCGGTATGGTTGAAAGCCCCAGGAAAAGCATGTAAGGTTAATCCTAAATTGGGATTGGTTTTCTTTAAATAAAGAACATACACACTCAGGTGCTGCACTGCAATCCAAGTCCAGCAACATGGAGAGCAACTAAAGGCCTGAAAAGCATTTAATACATCTCTCAACTCTATTTTAGTTCAGAATGTGGACAGTAAAACTCATAACATAAATATCTGCGTGCATTCCCCACTGAAATGTATGTAACAACTCCCCCTCTCTCAACAATGTGTTTTGCTTGTTGGTACTACACTGTGATGTTTGAGCTTCGCTGTATAGAATGATGTACTGTATGTGCAGAGTTTGACAGTCGAAGGCTGTTTTCACAGAAGGTTTCTCTGTGTTCATCTTAAATCTGAGTTTAGGACGTAAGTACCAGCAGGATTTGTAACATCACAACTAGCTTGGAAGCCAGTTGTGATACAGTATGCAACTTACTGTGTGACACATACAGTGAGTATGAACTTTTTAGTTAGACTGGTGCAACAACCCAGAAGCAGATGACGCATTCCTTGCCCAAGGACACTTCAGCAGGACCTGAGTCCCAGTCATGTTTTGAACCGGACAAATGAAAGTCAAGGACTTTCTTCAGTATCGTGACAGAAAGCGGCTTTTATTTGCCGTCGATACTTAATTAAAGCATTAAGGGAGGCGAGGGAGGAGAGACTGGATGATACTGTCCGTCATCCAACGTGCAGGCACCTTATCGGCACGTCCCAGACAGTACAGGCTCCTCACAACTTTGATGTATGATGCAATTACTAAACTAATAAAGGCTTCAAGTCGAAACGTGGTTCTTGTGGTGGTGGTGGTGCATCAACCCGCCCGCTGCCTTGACATCATTATCGCTCCCTAATCAGCGTTTACAGAAGACCATGAGACCATCTTTCGGTCTTATTTTATACAGTAGCGCAGACCAACACTTTATGTCTTCACCAGTCACGTGCGTGGCAGAGGCGCTTACTCACTACCCCTCCATACACGTCCACGTGAAAAAATTGCTGGTGAGTTACGTCATTGTCCAAAGTAGCCTATTTAATTAATAAACTTCAGCCAATCTTAGACAAAACACACAATTACTATTGTACTTTTCACCTCATTGCATTTAATTAAGAGCTATAGTTAGGAATGCCTTTCAAATTAAAGTTTAGCTAAAAAAAACATCAGTTGATCAGATATGATCTATATGTATAAGGCATATAATTCGTCTGTGCTTTTACTCAGGTGCTTTTCAGATGCAGGAATTTTAATGGTGCTCTTTCCTTTTAGTTGTTCTGTAGTATTTATCTGGACTCAGTGTGCATCAGTGTGTATCTTTTTTTCTTCTGCTGCTGGCAGTGCGGAAACCTTCATCAAACATCTGCAGTCTCATTATCGCCCACAGAGCCATTTTGTCAAGAATCTCCCCTCGTTCTGTGCTTCTTTTTTTAACCTGTATGTTATATGTCATTCATTATGTCATGCACTGCATAATCACAGCGCAGTAGTGAAACAGGCAGTAAAAAACAGCTTTTTTTGTGTGCAGCGTGGAGATCGGAGACAGCTGGGCTTCACTCGGCAACATCAGGCGTGTACAGTATAATGCAGAGTCAGCGTTAAATGCAACAACTTGAGATGTGCGTCGCAGAGGACAACCAAAGTACAGCGGGCAATTTGATTTTTCAGCATTTTGCAGATGAATATTCGGTAGGAGTTGTCTGCGGTAGCCGATAGCACCTGTCCATGCTGCTCTTCCTGGCTGGAAACTGAATAGAGGACCCCTTCCCGTGAATCCGATTTCACATCCACAAGCTTTTAAGGCTTAGTTGCAATTGCAAACATGCACGTTTCCAAGAATAAAGGTGCGGGATTCTTGCAGCAGAGAGCCAACTGATGGGCGGGTGGGGGGTTCCCCTCTCTCTCTCTTCCTCTCTCTCTCTCTCTCTCTATCTCTCTCTCTCCAATTGAATATCCTACTGTATTTAGGGTACGTGCCGGTAAAAGCGAGGCTGGACTGGAGACGTGCACCGGGGTCCAGGACGCTGCTGGGACGGGATTCTTACTGTACAGATATTTTAGAAGCCGAGCCGAAGATGCTGGGGAACTGGAGGATCCTGTCTTTCCACGTGTGCAGCAGCAGATTCCTTTTGCTCTGGATCCTCGTCGGCTTGAATGTGGAGGAGGTGGCGGGGTCCCAGCAAGGGATCCCTCTGTCAGTGTGAGTGAGAAACTCTGCAACTTTGTTTCACATGGAATTAAGTAATATGTTAAGCCCTTATGGGCAAGACTTGTAACCAGAAGTGCAACAATTTCCACATTGACTTGGTGTAGGCCTATTAGCCATTTATAGAGGTTTAAACAGGTTTCATGAACAGAGACATTGGGATTTTTTGTGAAAATCTCTACGTTATCTGATTCTTGTTTGTCTTAAAATGACCATTATGTGGAGTTTAATTTGACCACAGGCATCTGTCTGTAATCCCACACACAGGCCATATACAGTAGGTCTAGCTAATGGTGGAGAGTGACACTAGGTGGGTGGGAACACAAGCAATCACTCATGGGATTTTAATAAATAAGCAGAAATGATTACAAAAAAAGCACAAAAGGTGGAGTAATTCAAATTGTAACATGTTGATTAAACTGCTGCAGTAAAGAGGTTGAGACATTTAACTCTTATTTGTCTCATTATGTTATATGGTTGAAATAAATACAATAAATAAATATTAATAATAATAGTAATAATATGTAAAGTTATTAATATATATGGTTCTGCGAAAAACAAGACCTCAAGAAGATCTCATGGACTTTAGAGCTACATTTTTGATGGCACATTTTATCTCAGTTGGTTTTTTATGTCTAAAATATTTCAAATTGATGAAGAGTAGGTAATTTTTATAAGAACTTTCTAAAAACTGTAAATTGTTACAGTTGAAATCACAATTATGCAGGCCTTCCCAAGTGCAGTCTAATCATTCATAATTGTCTACATTTCACAACAATAATGAACTGATAATGAATCACAGTTTTATATACATGTATGTATAAATACATATATGTATTTATATATATATCAGATTTGCAGCAGATTGGGAGACGTGTTCAATTGCAAACCTTTTCCTATTTCTACCTAAAACTATTTAAACACCAGACTATGTCAAATCCAAAATAAAAGTCAAAAATGTAAATGTGTACTCAAAAAGTTCACCTCACCCCTATACCATGCCAGATTTATACATTTTTTATATACATTATATATATATTTTTAGATACAAAAAGGCTAGATTGTGCACCTATAAAGCGTGTTAAATCATATTCCCGCAAGGTCTTAAAATAATCAGATTAATTTAGAATGCACAATGTTACATGAACAATCAATACAATTTTGCAAAACAGCAGAAAATGGGCCACCAACTGAGATCTTATTATTCTTAAGTAAAATGTTTTGGGTTTGTTTAAGAAAAAGGTTGTGCTCAGGAAACATCTCTGAGGTGTTTTTGAAAAGTTGCTTCTGCAGATGCAGAACTTACAAATAAGTTATTTTGTAAAAATATTTTTTGTAAATGTAGTTTTCCTTATTTTCTGAATCTTTAAATCAGGCCACAATCTCAAAGCAGCATCTGGGTCTTCTGTAGGACTGTTACATGTTACATTTTATGTAAAGTATTTCGCTGCCATGCTTAGTCATTTACAGTTTAAAAAGCTCCAGTTAGTATAGATCATCAAATTTACAAGCAACCATCTGTCAGGAGAGTGAAGGTCAGGGACACCAGAGCCATGACGATAAGCTTTTGACGGATTGGTCAGAAACAAAAAATGAAATGACAATTGAGGAAAGATTAAAGGAGGCTGGGCCGAGGAGAGGACAAGCAGGTGATAGAGATATTACTGCTGCTGATCTTTTTTTCTAAATAACTTAGATATTATTTTTATTGATTTAATTGAATCATGTACCTTATGTAATTCCTTTCACATTTGTATGCAAATTTTTCCACAATACTTGGGAGATTGATTTGTCTGTTTTGTGTTCTAGCGTGAAGCTCTGGGCTTCGGCATTTGGTGGAGAAATTAAATCCATTTCTGCAAAATATTCTGGATCCCAACTACTGCAAAAGGTATTCTTCTTACGTCCCAGTCTTGTGTGAACATGCATGTTTCCTTTTTGTCTGATGGTCATGTAGTTACACACATCGCATGATGTAAAGTATTCCCTCTCGGCTGTAGAGACATTTCGGTGTCTCAGCTGAATGCTGATGCATTGTTTTAGAGGAGACTCAGGTGTGAGACAGAGCTCTGTGTGTGTGTGTGTGTTTGTGTGTGTGTGTGTGTGTGTGCGTGTGCGTGTGCGTGTGCGTGTGCGTGTGCGTGTGTACTTGATACGGCCCATTAACCACGGCTCTGATTCCTCTTTCATCTCATCTCTCCAGTTAACTCTCTGGAGTCAAGAGTTTCAACCTCTCAGGAGACAAATTGAACAAGTGTGTGGTTGGTTTCGATAGTGGGTGATGGGGGTGTTGACATGATGAATGAAATCAGCAGAGAATGAGCGATGACTCCGTGCAGTAGACTTAACTTTCTGACCACATAAGGGCAGAGGAGGGCTCTGTGACAGTCTTATAACTTGTTTCAACAGACTTTATGATATTTAGACCAAGTGAAATATTCAAATCCAACACACCATGTATTGATGGCTGCATCATTACAAGTTCTGGAAATTGTGTGCATTATTTTATTTATGTTTCCCCAAAATGCAGCCTAATGTATTAGGTTCATTTAGAAACTTTGCACTGGAATATGTAGAATATGTAGAAAGTTCTAATAGTATTTAGTTCTCTGGATCCAAAAAAAAGGTTGGACAACACAAGACATGAGCTTGTAACAGTGGACGCACAAGAAGCTCTGCGGGTTGAAAAAGTTAAACCCTGATAAAAGGTTATGTACGTGCAAATCATACCTCAAATATATACTGTAGTCTACCAACACTTTAGGTTCCAGCCAAAAAAATAAAGGCATTTTAAAGAAGAATTCCAGTGGATTTCAACACGTAGCTCTGTTTAAAAAAAAGGAATAACTGCACATGGCCAGGCACTGGTGATGACATTTTGTGCATGTTTAGAGGCTAAAAACATGTTTAAAACTTGCCCTGTACAAGCCTGTTGGGTGTGAAATCTAGCAGGCGGAGAACTTGGTGTAGACTGCATTGATTTTTTTCATTTATCTTGCCATTGACAGCCCTACAAATTAAAAAAAAAAAAAAAAATGAGTTACATGTTGAAATGACCGAAATTCTCCTATAAGAAGTTTATACTCAAATGTCTCAGGTCTCTTTTCTGTGTAATCAGCAGTTGTTGTTTTTTTACTTGGGATTGAACATAATGCATGCTGGGTTTAAATACTGGGTTTTGTATAACACACTACAATACACTCAAAAATAAAACCATATCTAAATTGTTCTGTTTTAGTTTTTCTATTTCAGCTGGTTGACTTAGTTCTTCTGTATGTTCTGAGGCTGTAGTTTGTGGTGTAGTGTTCAAAGGAACTGCATTTAATTGAAAGGTGTTGTGTCAATCACATTTTACACATTCAGTATAAAAGAACAAAAATGTTGGAGTCCCCTTTTTTATCATGCATTTCAATTAAAGAACACCACAAACTTCAGCCTAAAAAATTACAGATTTGAATCAACACCTCTCTGACAATTGAGTTTAATTGTCAGAGTTGATTTATTACAAAACTACATCACAGTGGGCAGATCTTTCTGTTTTCTGGTCACTGGTGGACATGGCGTCCATTTTACTAATATACAGTATAAATCCTGAATAGACCCCTGTCAACTGGGACACTGTGATCTATAACAATTAATTACTTTCTTCCTGTAGGTTAAGTTACTACATGAGTCCCCATCATACTTGTTAACCCTCTGCATTTGACCCATCCTCACTATTTTAGGAGCTGTGGGCTATCACAGCGCCGCGTCCCGGGACCAACTCCAGTTCTGAGGCCAGTGCCTCAGTCAAGGGCAATAGCAGGATTAATCCTAAAAACGCTGCATGTCTTGGAGCGTGGGACGAAAGAGGAGGAACCAGAGGAAGTCCACGCAAACATGGGGAGAGCGTTCAAACTGCATATAGAAAGCGGCTCCTGGGTCCAAACCTAGGACCTCCTTGCCCTGAGGTGACAGTTCCTTAATGTAAGATAAGATTTAAAGTTCAAACATGTGTTGGAAGCTGAAGCACAATCCTTCCATTTGTTACCAAATATGTATTTTATCTTTGTACAAAAACATTTGTTCAGATTTGTTCCCTTTTTTGTGTGTGTGTAAGCAATTTGCTTGTGTTCCTGTTCATGGAGGCATGTCTGGAGAGAGCTGTGCCGAGCCAGTCAGCATAAAGCACTGAGCTGTGAGAGAACTGACGGGTCGTTAGGGGCTGGTCATTAAGGCTGATCATTAGATGCTTTTATGGTGAATTACCCCATTTCACCAAGATTTTCTGCAAAGGGGGAAACGCTGGGGATCTGTGGGCTACCGGCCTCACTCCTGTGTTGGTCATTACTCTAATCAATAATCATGATCAGTGCTTTTTGATGGATGGGGCTTAACCTCCTCTTGATGACTGGAGGAGTGTGAGGGAGGAGGAGAGGGGACTGGGGGACTGGAGCACTGGGGGACTCTGGGTGCCGAGGCGAGGAGGACAGGCGTGAAATGAACTGTTCTGCTCCACTGCCAGCCCACACTCTTCCTTTCATTAGGTAATTTGTCGCCTCATGTACTAGTGTGTATGTGTGTGTGTGTGTTTGTGTGTTTGTGTGTGTCATGTTTGAATGTGTCCTACGAGCCTGACACGTTTGTGTTGTCTTAGCTTGTGATTTTTAGATAAGGTTATTGGAAGAGTGTGTTAGCTGGACCTTGTGAGAGCATCAGGTTTTTGTTTTTATTTGGTGTGTATGTGTGCGCGCGTGCGTGAGTGCCAGGTGTGGGATTATGTAATGTTATATTCCTCCGAGCTGTGGCGGGCTTTGTTCTGTATCACTGGAGGTCCTGTGCATCCAGCAGAATCAGCATTATGTGAGGTGTAGTTCATTACCCAGAATCGCCCAAGCTTGACACGTTATTATCTTTCTCCTGTGCTTTGACTCCATTTCAATTACCCTCTTACCATGCATAGCCTTCAGATCCAGCCTGCCCCCCTCCCTTCCTTGGCCACCCTACATGGCCATCTCCAGCCAATCAGAATAAAAGAAGCAGCATGTGCAGCCAATGACTGAGACTATCAATCATTCTGGGTTGCAGGGAGGGTTTTATCAACCGTTCATCTGAGACTGGCTGCATGCAGCTTGTCAGCCAACATGTGAAGCCTTCTAAGCCTTGTTCAACAATTCCCCACCTCTCTGGAGTGTGATGCAGTGAATTGTTTTAAAATGTTGCAAAAACACACACAGAAAGAGATGATTATCCTAATGTTTTTTTTCTTGTCTTATTGAGTGGACAATTAAGACACTCCTAACGGGTTAATCAAGCATGTGAGCTCAATGCATTTTTAAGTATGTTTTCCCACAGCCATGTTATACAGTTGTCCCCTCTGTCAATGCCACAACTTGGTTTCTGGTTATTTTCAGAAATACAAAGACTTTGAAAAGTCAGTCACAGTGGAGGAAATAGATGGTGTAAAACTGGTCAAAAACCTGGCTTTGAAGATGGAGGAAGTTTTCCGAAAAAAAGCGGAAGCTACCAGGGTAGGTACAATATTAAATATGCGTGTGTGTGTGTGTGTGTGTGTGTGTGTGTGTGTGTGTGTGTGTGTGTGTGTGTGTGTGT
>NC_048410.1:14745396-14784136 GCF_013103735.1 Etheostoma cragini | reverse complement strand
TTAGAGGCAATGTTTCTTAGGGTTCAAAGAAAATATGAACAAATACGAGGAGAGGGTCTTGGTTTCGTAGCCCACCTCCCCACCACCATAGGCCTTTGTACAGTCCCTAAACTGAGCAGATTAGTAACTTGGAAAGCAGACTACTGCTCAAAGACCCAATCTGTACTTAACGTAAATGGTCCGTGTGGAATATGGTCTTGCATGTAAGGCTGTATTGTATGTATGTATTAGGGTGGAGGCCTGAGCTGTCTTCAGCCTCACAGCAGCAGCCTGTCTGCGACCTCGGCGCAGAGGAGCTTGTAACCATTTTAATGCTGCACCTCGCAGGGACTGCTGGGTATTGATAACGTTTATCTCCTCCCGCCTGATCCCGTGTAGGACAATTTATGACAGTTCAGCCTGTAATTTACACGAATAGTGAAGCGCTTAATTTAATTTAATATAATTTGGTTCCTTGAGATGCATCAACATATTACTGTGTTTTTTTTTAAACAATACAAGGCACACATTTGGCCGTTGTTAACCAGCACAGGTGTGATCAATCCTAATCCTAATCAAATCAGAGCTTATAAACGATGCAGTGACCTCAGTGAAGCGGTGGAGGTCGGTTGTCAGGTACATTTCACAAGAAGGGAAATTAGAGAACATAATATTTATTTCAAGGTGTTTTTTTTATTAGCTGCTGACGACATGATATCTCACCATGAGGTCAATTGAATTTGGTCACCACCGCCCCAGTTGTGTTTATATGGCGGTTATTTTGACACATGTGACGGATGTTAATTACCTGCTTGGCTCCGAGGGCGAGAGTGACCGTGACGTTTAGGTGGCGTTTACCCCGAAAACACAGAGCTAGCACTTTTTCCAGAATCAAATTATTACAGAAGCTATCGCTGCTATACACGGCATGAAATCCTGCTCCTGTCTCCATCAATCATTTCACAGCTGCACTCCACAGTAGTGCCCTACATTTTATGCATATAGTTTTCCAAAATACCACAAGGATTCCAACGGAGGGAGACACTTACAGTTCTGTCATCCTATTTCATTATTAAAATTCAAAACAAAAGTTGGACATGGATTTCCCTAACATGAATCTAAAGCCTGGCAATGGTCCTCGATCATGTTGCTCTTCAATGGAATGACATGTGTTGAGGTTTGAAAATAGGAGTGGCGGAGTAATGCGCTAACAGCAAGTTTGAGCCGTACAGCGAGCAGCGGGGTGTAGAAAAAAACTTCTGGGAATGACTTAGAAGGCTTTGGGGAAATCTCAAAGAATGGTGTGTATTTCCTGATGGAATAGGAATTTCCTCGTTTATCATGTTAAGCAACATTGCATGTAGCTCTATTCTTATTAACCAACGTTTTTTCTCTCCTCTCAGCGGCTGGTGGAGGCAGCAGAAGAAGCGCACCATCAGCATGAGGATAATCCCGACCTGCAGGTGAGGTTTGTCCCGGACCAAAGAAAAGAAATGAACATAATAGAAAAGAAAAGAGGAGCGTAATTATTAAAAAAATGTGGTGTGTCATTGTGTTAGACCAGAATGAATCATTTTTCGGTGAGCTGGGGAGGAGCGGCTGCAAGGTGAGAGAAGGGTAATAGGCCCTAAAAGTCTTTAATTGCGTTGGCATCGTCCTTCGCACTGATGTCCTGTCTGCGGTTTGATACATATCGCTTCTTTTGATAAGCAATGCCGCACACACAGAAGGCTGCAGCGACTTGCTGTCATAAGTCACACCGATTGTGAAAGCGTAGCTCAAGAGATGTCTGTAGGCCTGCTGCAGCGCCTTTGGGTTCAGTACAGTAACCGAATAACTGTAACACTATGGGGAATTAGAGATTCAATGTCCCGATGTTGTCTATTTGTGAGAAAAATGGGAGAGAGAAGTCGGCTTGCGTCGTTTGTAGTTTAAATCGTGTTTTACGCTCACATGCTCAGACTCTGTTCAGGACATTATTTAGCGGCTCTCACTGCGGATTTCTAGGTCGCACTGAGCTTCGTCGGTGTCTGCAGAGGGAATGCAGTATTTCTGTCGTTTGTTAGTTCTCTCTCTCTCTTTCTCTCTCTCCCTCTCTCTCCCTGTGTGTGTCCAGTGGACAAAGATAAATGAAACTCTTTTGCGCGGCGCGCATTGTTTCACTTTCGTGGCTCCAGATTGGAAACCCACTCGAGCAACAAACCACAGAAATAACGGCAGCACTTTACAGTTAATAGTAGCATTTACATCATACGAATAGATTTCAATCGCCTTGCTCCCTGCTCCTTTCTTCGCTGTTCACACAGCCAGAACAAGACAACTAGATCGTAGCCTACTTTTTAAACATTTTCAATAAAAAATACGACTGCTATTCTAATAGTAAAGGGAAAACAAATCTATTTGTTTTTACCATTGTCCCTTCACATATTTTTTCTCTAGACTTTAACATGGCTTTGGCCCTCTAATACAGATTTCTTCCAAAAACACATGTTACTAAAGGATGTACTGTATGTATGCTATGAAAGTCGGTTCCTTAGATATTTTTTGGTTAAATTATCATATTTGGGCTATTATTTCTGTAAGAAGACAAGGTTTCCATTTTCTTCCTAGACAGTTTGGTATCTCTTTCAAACTAGTAATCCTTAAATCAAACAGACTGCACCAATACACACAACACCAGGCATTCATTTAATTCTTTATATTATTTTTGCTGAAATATTTAAATAGTAATTTTGTAAACTTGTTATGATTTTATGATAGTTTCATTGGCTTTCTTTTTATAGTTTGCCATAGACATATATCCATCTCTATTAAGCGTTTATGTGCTTTTATAAATTAAATGAAAACTACTTTTTGTATACTTTTGATAAGTTCAAGCTATTTGCATGCTTTATATTCAGGCAATTGACATATAGCACAGGCCTACCATAGAGATTTCATCTTAAAGGCCATAAAAAATAATAAGGAAAATTCAATATCCACCTGTGATAATGATGTGATGTCATGATATTATTCCTTGTGGCATCATTTAGTCAGCCTCGCCTCGCCTCCCCTGACACTGCACATTCTTCACGCACCATTTCACTGACCACAATGAGATAAGCCGTCTGCTCTTATCTTGGCTTCTTTGTGTTAGGGCAGTCGGGTGTTTTGCATTGACCCGAGCTTGGTCCATGGTTCAAGGTTGTGCAGATCAGGTCTGATGAAGCAACAGAAACTTGACTCTTTGAAATTGTATTACTGGGAAGTGTCTTTGGTTTAATGTTTGCTAAGAAAGCTTTTGCTTTCAACGTTAAACATCTATGTAAGCTATGAAAAAACTTCTAATCGATTTTGTAAATCAGGAACATTTAAAAAATAATTAAACAGCTAAACAACTTCAGCAATTTTCATTAAATGCTCTTTGTGTGCCTTAAAGGCTTCTTTAATCTGACTGCTGTCGAGTTAAAGGCTGAAATTCCTAAGTTGTGATTGCCCCTGAAATATTTGAAGCATATGTAAAAAAGTAAAACACATTGTTTCATTTAAGAATCCTTGTTTAGTTTGTATTTCATATTTTTAACATGCTCAAATTAAAATGAAAGGAAGAGATGCATTTTTTTAAATGTTAAAATCCACATGATTTTGGCTGGTGTAATGATAGCTTCAAAGGATCCTTTAAAAAACAGTTTGCCCCTACAACACAGTTACAGAATAAATCTCTATTTGATTCATATAGTAAAGCATACAGTGTATTTGGCTCAAATTCTGAATGGATTGCATTGATCACACATTACTGTAACTTATCATAAACAACACGTCTAGTTGAACAATGTGATCTGTAACATCAGGGAAGTTTCTGAGCAAATTAGTTTTGACTCTATGAAGCTGTTAGTTGTTACAACGGCAGTAGTAGGCCTGTTAAACCGTCAGTGCTTATTGGGACCCACAATCTCCAGATATTGGAGTGTGGGTACACAGTAAGTCGCCAGATCTCTGCAGCAGGGCCTACAGCTAACTGCAGTGGTGTAGAGTCAGCGGGGCGTCTCAGTGTCCCATGGCCTGCTCTACAGTAATAACCCTGGTGGTTAACGTGCCTCTCTACAGCACTATAACTTCTGCTGAGGGTGCAGGTTTTATCTCCCCTGCTGCTACCCCTCTGCAGCAACCCCCCCCCCCCCCCCCCCCCCCCCCCCCCCCCCCCCCCCCCCCCCCCCCCCCCCCCCCCCCCCCCTTCACCACCCCCGCCCTGCCGCAGCTCGTCAGAGAGCTGCTCAGGCGTGGTATGAGCTGTCAGGGACTGTTTGATGGTGATGCCCGCGCGGCCTCCCTAGAGTGTGATGCTGTAGAGTCCATCACCCATCTCTCCCCCTCTCTCTCTCTTTTCTCTCTCTCTATTTCTCTCTCACTCTCTCTTTTTCTCTATTTCTCTCTCTCTCTCTCTCTCTTTTTTTATCTATTTCTCTATCTCTCTCTCTCTCTTTTTCTCTATTTCTCTCTCTCTCTCTTATTGCAGCCAATAAGGACCACAGGCCACAGAGAGGCCGCTCAGACAGGATAGTCTTTCTTCTCGGTGAAGGGCAGGACAGACAAACTGTTGGGTTTCACTTTAGAGAGGACAGACCTTTCACTGGCTGTCATAATGTCCTCTTTGCCCGTCCAGGGCCTGGTTATACCTCAGTGACTAGTGACAATTATAATGGTTGCACATTTTGATACACTAAGAACATTGAAACACTAAGCTAAAATGTAAAAAACATAATGTAATATTTTCCACATTGTGAGAAGCCATCATGTATTTTGCAACCATTTACACATTATTTTTCTGTTTTTATTGTGACACTTGTTTTATTTTGCCAACCTCTCTGTGACATTAATAGCAGCTTAATGCTAGGACAGATGTAGAAACAAGCACATGTTATTGTACATTTGATCAATAATCTGTGAAAAATACTTAAATTCCTATATGCAAACTGAAACAGTTTTTGGTTGCTGTAAGTGTTCTTCCTGTCTATACTGGCCATGAAGAGATGGGGGACAATACCAGTCCCAGATTCCAACTTTGTGGTATTATCCATCTGCCGCAGCAACACTGTCAGCGGAGAGAATTTATACTAACGACACTGTAACCTTTGGAAGATACTCAGACAATTCAGACTGCTCAGATTTTGTCGTCAACTAAACTTTAGAATGCACTTTTTGCACAGCCCGAGGACTGTGGAGTTTCTCCCCCATCACTTACATTGAAATGAAAGAGATGGCCATAAGTGACAGGAGGAATGATTACAACAAGAAACACACTTTTTAAAATACATATGGGAATGTGAGTATTGTTTTGAGATAGATTTGTAAAATGTGAACCTATACTTTAAGAATTACTATCACCACTGCTATTAAAAATGTGAGTATTCACTCTTTTTCTCAGTATGAGTATTTCAACGCCGTACTGATCAATGAAGTGGACGAGGAAGGCAATAACGTAGAGCTGGGAGGAGAGTTCCTCCTGGAGCCCAACGACCACTTCAATAACCTATCAGTCAACCTGAGCCTCAGTGTGGTGCAGGTGCCCACCAACATGTACAACAAAGGTGAGAGCTCAGCCTGCATGCAAGGATTATGTGAGTGTTATTTACCTACTGTGAGCTGATTAATGGGGAGGAGAAGAGAAGGGAGGAAAGTAAGTGGTGAAAATGAGAAATGGTAGCTGAAGCTGTATCAGTGTCACAGGCTGGGAGAAGTGGAGTTGAGGGATCAATAACAGTCCCGGCATAAAGGGAAAGCCACTGCAAACCTCTCAAAGAGACTGGAAAGATTGCCGGGTGGGGGTGTGGGAAAGATGTTTGTCATATGTTAGCTTTTCAGACGCTTCTAGCTTTTTAACGAAGTGTGTCACTTCCTGTGTATTGCCAGGGCTGCTTTTGTTTGGTTATAATGGACTCCCCATAACTCTCTGTTCACAGCACAAAGGCAGGCTCATCCAGCAGGAGGAGGGGAGGGGATGATTTTGTCACAGGCATTGTAACTCCTTCAGGGGAGTCAATAAGGGACAAAAGTCAACCGTGCACTCGGCAACGGTGAGCAGGTTGATTACTGTTATCACCATTTAATTTACTTTTCTTTCTCTCCCTCCTCAGATCCTGACATAGTGAACGGAGTGTACTGGTCCGAGGCGCTGAATAAAGTATTTGTAGATAATTTTGAAAGAGACCCAACACTAATCTGGCAATACTTTGGGAGCGCCAAGGGTTTCTTCAGACAGTACCCTGGTGAGTGCTGTCACTCTGTCGGTCCGTGTGTGTGTGTGTGTGTGTGGAAAAGAAAGGCTTGTCTCAAGGGAGCCATCAGCCATCAGCGCACAAAAAAAATCAGAACAAATGATTTAGAACTACTAAAAGGGTAATTTGGCTAATGTTGTAATTTTACAGACCATCGGAGAGGATGCATCTATGCAGGCTGTAATTAATCAGATTTTGGTGGTGTAGGTCTGCAGTCATACTGAGCACGGCTGCTGGATCCAACTGAACTTATCAGACCGTTACAATGACATGAAACAGGCGGTCGGCTCACTGCAGTGCTGGAGTGAAGCTACAGAGATGAGATACAGCTGATGATATTCTAATACAGATATGGACTCTGTATGTTTAATGTATTAGGAGTAATTTATAAAAAAAGAGATTTCTTTCACCGGTGTTTTGTGACACCCTTTTACTAATGTATTTATCATTAACATGTTATTTGAAAATCCAGCTTTGATCAACTTTAATGTTAAAACCCCTCAAATATGAAATATTTTCCTAAATTATTAATATGCATGCACTTTAAAAAAAGATTCTGTGAATATTTATTAAAGTTTAAGTGTGTAACTTTTTGAAATTAATGAGCGTCCATTACCAATGCCAAATTAGTTGCTACAGAGCTAATTAAGACTATGAGCTCCACACAACTCTATCTGTATTTCTTAGTATGGCTATGGAGGCTGCAAACATGGCTTCTGTGCAAGTGGCTACAAAGATTGTGTCTTCCAGTGAATCCACGCAGAAGCTCAAGTGAAGATGATTACCTCTGCTGAAGAATCATGTTTTTTTCATCCTCTGTGTCCTCCTTGGATACTAGCAACTGCATGGAGAAGGGGTGGGGGCGCGCGCACGAACACGGAAGGCTTCTATCATGTGGATGTGCCGACAGTGTTGTTGTCTTCTTCTTACTTAGAATTCCTCATAGGGGAGACAGAAACTACAGCTTTAAGAATTTAAAATCTGCTTCATCATGACTGTGTGTGTGCGGTTTTATCAGATTTGGAACAGTGTTAGCAATGTGAGCAAACTACCCACCAACTGTCAGCAGATATTGATTCCAATGTTGTTAACTCTATGATAAGCAGGAATAAAAACAAGTAGAAAGTACAGATACTTTCGTAAAAATGTTAGGAACAGAAGTAAAAAGTCTGCTGTACAATAATTACTTCACTAAAGTATGGATACCCTGCATTTGAAAGTAAAGGTAACAAAGTATTTGTATTTGTATTTGTACTGAAACCTCTGGTTGTAATGCTCGCCTAGCTGCTTGTGTGGCACACCCTCATACTGTGCTTCTGACTGGCTGGTAGTCCTTACCTAGGTACTGTGTATGTGAATTCACAACAAAAATGGAACAGAAGTGTGATGTCTCACTCTGTTGCTGAAAGAGATAGCACACAGGGTGAACAGAAGAGCTGCAGCAATGTGTAGTACAACCTCTAAATACAATTATGAATCCGAAAATGACCATATTATGAGCACTTTAATTGACTTCCTATTCCTTCTAATTCACAGGAGTAAAGTGGCATCCAGATGAACATGGTGTCATTGGCTTTGACTGTAGAAACAGGAAGTGGTAAGCCTCTACATACTTAGTCTATATCCACAACATTCCACTTCCGGAATTGCACCGGTCCCACAGGAAATTCCGCCAGATGCATGTCTTTTTGTCCAATGCTCGTTTCCATCTGTTTCTTTGTTTTGGAATTTTAAATACATACTTAAACTACATACTAGACAAAATGTATTGCTATTGAGTTTTTTTTAATTTTTTATCTTGTAACAAGGTATCAAAACGTGTAAATTAACATATTTGCATATTTCAGGTACATTCAGGCAGCAACATCTCCGAAAGATGTTGTGATCTTAGTTGATGTTAGTGGAAGCATGAAAGGACTGAGGCTGACCATAGCCAGGCAGACTGTGTCCTCCATATTAGATACACTTGGAGAGGACGACTTCTTCAACATCATTGCCGTAAGTTTTAGTTCAACCTTTTTCAGTTTGTGTTCATTTACAGTTTATGTCCCATATGCATGTCTATTCCTGTCTATTATCTTAACAAACTAGTTTTTACTTAAGTATTTCAGATAACTGGAGCTCAGTCTTCCATGAAAAATATGAATCTGTAATTTGCATTTCCACAGTATAATCAGGAGATCCACTATGTGGAGCCTTGTCTGAATGGCACGCTGATCCGAGCCGACAGAACCAATAAAGACGTGAGTCGCAATCAAACTGACATGTAATGAATGTCAGTATCAGGTTAATTCCTGTGATTAATGTTTAAAATCTTTCTTTTCCACTTTTATCGTTATCTGTTAGCATTTCCGCGAACATCTGGACAAGCTGTTTGCCAAAGGGATTGGGCTGCTTGGTGTCGCCCTGGCTGAAGCGTTCACAATCCTGAGTGATGTAAGTTCCAGTACAGTAAACCTCTCTCTATCTGTGACTGTCAGTTTAATAGTGATGCTGTGAAAACAAAAATCATCCCAGTCTGTATTCCACTAAAATGATGTATGACAAAGCAGAACAGTTCAATTATTTTTCACTGACAATGCTGTTACAATTCATGAGTTATCCTAAAATAATCCATTTATTTATTGATTCATTTGACGGAACAATAATGTATTTGTGCACAGATATCACAAGTGTACTTTGTTTTCATTTAACTGAAGGGCTCCACTTGTTTAGAACAATTGGAAAACTTTAATTTTACAAGCCACATTTAATTTCAGTGACAGGAAGTGTTCGAGTACAACCCTGATGTTCTCAGCTAATCATGAGAAGTAGCACACTCCATTCATATATATTTAAGCGTTTGGGAGGTGTGTCGCCTGTCGAAACGCTCCAGCGCTATCCCTGTTCCGCCCTCCAAACACAGACGCATCTATTCGGAATCGTGATTAATGGCTCTAATTAATGTCGATGATTAATAACGTGGCTGATTGGAACACAAAGCAGATAAGGCCAGGAGCCACGCCGCACTCCTTTTATCTCCCTGTATTCAGGCGAGCTTTGGCTGCATCGCTGAAGCTGAGGGACTGCAGCTTTTACCTCTGCATTTGTCAGATTAATTAAAGCCCTGCAATGAATATGGTAATCAGGTAGCCAGTAGCCTACTACTGAATTGCATTGTTACACCAGTGCCACTGAAGTCAGAATACAGCCTATCGTAGAACAAATCAAAATGGAAGTTGCTTCACTTGAAGAGCACTGCACCATTTTCATAAGAGCAGTGTTGAGATACAAAAAAGCAATGTCTCACCCTCTTACAAGCGGACGATATGAGAGAATGACAAAACGTGTAATAAAATATCTCCAACATCCCCTTGATGGATTGTGATGGATCAAGATCATTGATTTATCTCTCAAACAACTAAGGCTTGGGGTAGATTAGATTGTATCCCCATCAACTACTTCATGATTCCTGTTATTGATTATGTCTTTGATCATTAACATTTAGATTTACTAATTCCTATTTACTTTCAATACTGAAAGAAATGTTATTTTATACATTCAAACCAAGGCTTATCTAAAGGACAGATGCTCATCAGCCTTTGATAATGACTTTGACACTCTCTGACTGAAAATCTCCTCTGGATCAGAGAATGCAGAGTTGCCTTAAGAGCTATATTAAAACAACGTAATTTATTAAACTAAACATAAAAAAAAGGATGCTTAAATCAGCAATACATTTTAGAGGTGTTGTATAAAGGAAAAGAAACAGATCCAGGATGGACACTCGCTAAAGGAAGAAAGAAAAGGAGGAGGTTAATCGCATGTACTTTAGCCCAGGGAAGCTGGATGAGCTGCAACCCTCCATTATCAGCCAGTTGCCCCTTGAGCTTGATGAAGAGAGCCCACTCACAGCAGGAGGGATGTAACACACTGGACTGCCTCTTGCACAGAAGCCATTTTGACATCTTAAAGCACAGGTGTAAATAATTTAATTAAGGATGGTTGATTTCCATTTAGCTGCTTCAGTTTTTAAGGTCCTGGTACTGTGCATGCTGGCTAACTGTCACTGATTACTAGGACATGTAATTGAACAGAGCCGTCGTTAATGTCATTAATAACAGCTCAAGTGAAAATCTTTCTTTTGAAAATAGTCTATTATCAGCAACATAACTAACATTTCATTATATCAAAATCTTGTGGCTGACTATCTTAATATAGAGTTATTTATTTATATTTATATAATTGAACATGAAAATCATAGATTACAATTATATATATATATATATATTGTGTTATCATTATGTTTTTTGATTATTTAACTGAACAAAACATTGATCTAGATGACAACATATAGAAAAGTGCACTACACACAGAAGAAGGCACAGTGCACCTCCCTGCAGTCAAATGTTTCACTCCTAAAGGAGAGGAAATACGAGAAGGAGGGAGACACAACAAAAACACAACAGCAAGAACGAGGTATGCAGTTTTAAAAAAAATACACCGAAACCGACACAGAAAAACACACAAACAGCATAAGACAAAAGGGACCTAAGACACGCACAGTTAGAAGTGAGAAGCAGGGCCGGCGATTGCTTTAGTGGACCTAGGCGATTGCCACTGTAAATAATTTCCGGATAGCTTTGAGTGCTGATCTTAATTGAAGGTAAAAGAAAAAAGAGGAACGTGGTAGATTTATTGCGTTTTGTAAGTCAGAAAAGGGTAACAAGCCAACCTTGCTGAAAATGTCTTTTAGACAACAACTGTTCCCACTGTGGATGTGTTACAGGCCTCTAACCAATCAGGAGTGCTGTATTGTTGAATAATGGAGAACCCATGTGCCAGTTACAAGCTATATGGCAGTATATTTCAGCCAATCTCCAAGTTTTAACAAGGTGATGTAAAGCATAGCTGGCACTGTTTGTTAGAGATATTGGCAAAAAGAACATCATGGAGTGACCAAGGCTCTGTCATAGCATTTTCTAAGGTACACCAGCAAACAGCCGTATCTGGGTTGAACCAGGTAAGGTGGGGTCTTAACACAAAGAACCAAAAATAATTTGGGGAACTGAGAGGCCACCAACCTCTTTCCTCCTCTGTAAATCAAATATTTTCCAATATTAGACATTTGTTTATTGTGTCACAAGTGCCCAGCCAATAAGACATTTAAAGACCCCCCAAAATATGGTTGTCAGATGATTTTCTCAAGAGAGGCCTCCTGCTCGGCCTGTTTAATTTGAGAATAGCGGTGTTCAGCAGTTTTTATCCTGTGTGATCGTGTTACTACATCTCCTTTATCTCTATGTTACAGGTCAATGAACCACTTAATTACTGCAATGCGTCTTCTGGCATCACAATAAAGTGTACCACACTCCACAATAGACATCATCATCATCATCATCATATACAGTGGAAAACAGACAGCTCTGTTTGTTTAATATTTAAATAACAATCCATACTGTATATCATCTGTACATGTTTTGTGAATTTATATCGTCATGTGTGTTCTCTCTTTCTGCAGTTTAATCAGACTGGGCATGGCAGCCTGTGCAGCCAGGCCATAATGCTTGTGACTGACGGGGCGACTGAAATGTATGACGACGTTTTTGAGAAGTACAATTGGCCAGAAAGAAAGGTGCGTCTCTCTCTTCATTCCTTTCCCTTTCTCCGCTGTTCCTCACAGTGCCTAATGTTCAATGTTCACCATGTCCTTTTAGAAAACATTCTGCTTGATCTGCACTTTTTTCCAGTTGGGATAGATGTACATTTTAATACTTCATGCCAGCTGGAGCTCCTGTCTTGGCGTTATGAAGAATTGGTTTCTTACTTCATCACCACTCATAACTCTGTAATCTACAACCCATGTCAATATGATGATTTTCAACATGTGGAGGCAGTACAGAGCAATATTTCCCCCCACATAGAATAAAACATGGGGCATAAATTGCTTTCAAGGGCAAGTGTGTACAGTGCAAGCAGCTCAGTCTCAAAAGGCTCTGGTCTTCGTCCCTTCACTGCTGTGCTTTCCCCACTTTTATTCCTGAACTCAACAATGGTTTTAAAATATTTTGTTAGCCTTCCATTGTAAGACCAAAACGTAATTGAAATGGAATGGACTTCTGTGCCACTCAGAAAGCTATAAAACAACAGCTCTGGGGCGGTTGTTGAATCCTATCAAGCATATGTGTGTTGGCAGTGTTCGGCAGAATATTTGGCAGGAGACCCCATCCCCCCTCATACACCCTCGAGGCTGCTATATGGCAGCCATTCACTGTTTTCTATATGCTTCATGCTTAGCAAAGCATCTGGAGCCAATGAGCCTTGCAGGTTTGGCAAAGTGTCACACAGCGTTCTTTAAAAGGACAGTGGAACATGCCCTCATGCTCTACAAAATAAAAAAAAGATGAACTGCAGAGAAACTTAAAAGAAAGCCATAACTTACTGACAAAGATGGACTGAAAAAGGTAAAGAATGAAAAAGCTGGAAAAGCAGCTTAATGCTCAGTACTTTCACATGAGGATGTAAAAACATGCATTATACTTTTTGCTTCAAAGCCTGATAGAATCAGGACATGAAAAAAAGTCCTAAGAACACTTTGCATGTTTTTTCAATCCTATCTTTGAAAATGTCAACATCTATGTGTCCTCTGCACAGGTACGAATATTCCCATACCTGATTGGACGAGAATCTGCATTTGCTGATAACCTCAAATGGATGGCTTGTGCCAACAAAGGTTTGGGACTTTTTGACAAACACTTCCCAAGAGAGTGTAGATTACAGGCTGATGTGGTGCTCCTGTGGAGTAACGTGATGATGGTCGAGGATGTGAGGGCCTCTGTGTGGTTTGGCCGTGTGTGCATATATTATATTGTGTGTGTGTGTGTGTGTGTGTGTGTGTGTGTGTGTGTGTGTGTGTGTGTGTGTGTGCTGGCTCAGACTCTTTCTGCCAAAAGGCAATGAAGTGGCACTTGGGGGGGGGGGTCAGAGGTCAATCTTCTCTAATCCCTCTTCCTGTCAGAGTGTCTCCCCCTTGGCTGCTCGCTGCTGATGGCTCGCACGTGTCAACGCTCTGGATGAGTGCCCTCTGGAAGGGAAAGTTACAGTTAGGAGAACTGAAAAAAGGAAAGCCCCAAAATT
Organism: Etheostoma cragini; assembly: GCF_013103735.1. Classification (NCBI taxonomy): domain Eukaryota; kingdom Metazoa; phylum Chordata; class Actinopteri; order Perciformes; family Percidae; genus Etheostoma; species Etheostoma cragini. The sequence continues at coordinate 14,770,787 of NC_048410.1, read as the reverse complement.
CCTACCTCATACAGACCCCCCAATCTGCAATAACCTTACATGTCCAATATGACGCATTGTCAGCAACAGCAGGAGCTGACATAAGTCAAGTGACTCCTGTGTCAGTGTAAACTGAACCACTGGAAACCTGTTTCCAGAGTTGTTCAGTGCATTGCAGTAATGTCAGGGAAATTAGCAGCAAATTACAAAATGTTGTTAAGGAGTAAGTGCTTTGGGGAAACTTGGACACATGACTTCAGTATTTCTAAAATCCTGGCTACAGCCCAATTTTCTGATTGTACTTTGTTTAAGTTTCAGATGCAGGACTAAACATTGCTGATCATCTACTTCTTTTTTACCACTGGATATCAGTTTTACATATTTGTATGTGTTGTCTTAAATAGGCAGTATGTATGTATGTATGTAGGACTACACATTATGTATGCTGTGCCTCATTTTAGGTTAATATGTGTTTAATTGCAGGATATTTCAGTCAGATCTCCACCTTAGCAGACGTCCAGGAGAACGTGATGAGGTATCTTCACGTCATGAGCCGCCCAAAGGTTATTGACCACGAGCACGACACAGTGTGGACTGAAGCTTACGTGGACAGTGCTGTGAGTGTGTTACAGTGCTTTATTTCAAGTTATTAGTTCTCATTCCCAATTTACATTTGTATAGGTGTGAGTATATGATTTTACTTTTAGGGGCTGTAGTTTCTGACAGTGGTAGGATCCATTATTTTGTCCATTCTTGTGTCGTACAGTAAGCATGCACACATGTGGGTCTGCTATCTCCTCATTACTCTTCATGATGCTGGAATGATTCCTCATTATGAGGTTCATTAATCTGCAGCCCCCCCCCCCCCCCCCCCCCCCCCCCCCCCCCCCCCCCCCCCCCCCCCCCCCCCCCCCCCCCCCCCCCCCCCCCCCCATCGTACATCTGCGTCCACAAAGTCAATGTACAACGTGAAGGCTTTAATCCACTGAACAATTCAATCTTTATGTGTCTTTTCTTTCATTTCAGCTTTCCCAGGCTCATAAGGTAAATATCTACATGTGATGTTTGCATGCTCACAGGTAGAATCATGTTAATAAAAATAATGTGTTGTCTTATCATAAAAGAATTGAACAGATGCTGTAAAGTAGTTGTGAACTATCATCAGAAAGGACATCACTGGCAGGTTATGAAAGGTTTCCACTGGGACTCAAATTTGATTCATGTTGTATAAAGAAGTGACTTGAGAGGTTAAATAGCTGCTTATTGCCCCTACTTTTCAACATTACGATTTTTAATTTTCTTAGGAAGTTTAAAGTGAGGAGAGGATCTCGGAGGGGCAGGGGCAGTAGAGGAGCATTTATTCTCTACAATGAGGATGCATACACTCAAAAATAGACACACACACACACACACACACACACACACACAAATACACACACACACACACACACTCACTCACACTCACACAGAAGGGTTGGGAGATTGTCCTCTGGAGTGTGTGCTCTTGTATCTCAGCCTCAGACACACCATTCATCATTCTGTGGATCATTGCATTTTATCTCCTAAAGCCCATAATAAAACTGACATTGGAGGGGAGACCAAGAAAGGGAGAGGGGTGGGGGGAATGTGGCTAGGCATGTGTGGCTATACCTGACCTGTGTGTGTGTGTTTGCGTGTGTGTTTGTGTGTGTGTTTGTGTGTGTATGTGTGTGTGTGTTTGTGTGTCTGCGCGTGTGCGTGCATGCATGCGTGCGTGCTTGCTTGCTTGCGTGCGTGTGGACTGAGGCAGTCCAGTTTCTACTTCCATTGTGTGATGAATTTAAGGACCCACCATTCTTCATTTTGTCAAGCTAGATAGTACACACTGCAGTTCACGGCTCGTTTGCTGTATATGCATGCATTTACACAAATGAACAACAACCACGCACGCATGCAGGCACGCACGCACACATAAACGCACGCACACACACACACACAAACACACACTCAAAAAACAGGGACATAGGCACATTCAGCTGTGTCGACTCACGAGGTGAGGGAATAGCAGACCTACTTTCACAGCGCTCATGTGCTTAATAATGTCAGCCTTCATCCTTCTGAACTGACCCCACGTGAGACTCACTCGGTTCTGGTTTGACAACTGAAAGGCCGCGACCAGGATCCTGTATGATTCTGCAGGAATGTGGATGCAGATTCAGTCTGTTGTTTGTGTTCCCTACTGCTGAATTTGTAGCCACGTTTGACTTCATTATTGTCAAGTCCTGAAGCTGTTATACCCTGTTGAATAAACCATGCTCTTTCTTTAATATTTGGACATTTTAAATTGAATTTCATGTCAATTAGGCTGCCTCTTCACTGGTAATTAGCTACTGTACTGTGTGAAAACAGTGTCAGAAGTCAAGTGCTCTTTCACCCGGTAACATTAATAGAAATAATATATAATATAATTTGTTTATTAGTCCCCAATGGGGAAATTACTGCACTACACTCTGTGTACACACTTTTGTTAGTACTCACACACTTTGATTAACATTTCCATGGCAGCTGTTGTTTTTCTTTTAAATTTTACATTATTTTATGATTGAGTCTAGATGACGTTTTGTTTATGAATGAAATTACTGTTTTAACATCATTAATAGCATTTCTTCTGTAGTAGTTGCTGCAGTAACAAAAGGAAAAACTATACAATCTTTGTTCTGGAGGTATAAAAATACAGTTTAAATGTATTTAACCTGATCAGAGAACACAGTGACTCCACTCTCAATGGGCTTGCTCGGCAGAAATAGCAGCATTCAACAAACAGAAATTCCTCTTTATTTCAGTTGAAAAACAAAGCAGGCCCAAGTCTGATGACTACAGTAGCCATGCCTGTCTTCAGCACAAAGAATGAAACGGTAAGTGAGTGAGTCAGTTACTCACATGGCGGTAGAAATAAGTCCATTTACTCAAAAACTGTTGTGAGTGCTATTCTATTTTCAACACAGGTTTTGTCAGCTATTACAAAAATAAACTCGAAAGATTATTTCCATAGAAATGGCTTCAACAACTGTATTTAAATACAATTTTAACATACTTTACTTGAGTATGTCCCTCTTTGCTACTTTCTACGCCACTACATTCTATATTGTACTTTTTACTCCTACATTTACATGACATATGCATATTTACATCGAAAGTTTCTTTTAAATAAAAAAGACATGCAAAGATTATTAAATTGAATACATTGTAAAAGAATAAATGAATGGCTTCCAACTTTTTTGGCTTGTGAAAAAATAAATCTTGCTGGGCCTTATTGTCACATTTCAGATGTCTTTTAGTTGTTAGCAGTTCCAACTAAGAGACATTTCCCCTCTAAACTTCTCATCTGGTTTCAATAAATAACTCTCCAAGGCCCAAAGAGGTACAGTTATTAAATATTTTACAAAACGTAGAGTATGGAGAAAAATCTAGAAAGTTATTACGTATTTGATTTACGCTAACGTTTTATTTTTAACTTTTTGACTGAACTACCTTACAGTATATGAAGGGGTTGAAACTAGCAACCCATTGACATTAAATGCTTACAGATTGATGAATTAGAAATTTTCCAATAAACAATAACATCAGTGACGGGGCCATTTTGTTATGTAACGAGAACTACTTCTGAAAAATACTTCTGTACTTACTCAAGTAGGATTTTGAATTCAGGACTTTTGCTTGTAATGGAGTATTTTTGCACTGTGGTATTGGTAGTTGGATCTGAGTACTTCTTCCACCACTGCTTATTAATATTCATGCATATTTCCTCTAAATGTGTGTATGTGTGTTTTGAATCTCTTCATGCAGAAGAACCAGGGTATCCTGTTGGGGGTCGTAGGAACAGACATCCCTCTGCAAGAGCTGATGAAGCTCATCCCTAAACATATGGTAGAATCAGCTGTGATCTTCTTTTACTTTTGCTTTGAAAAAAAAAAATGTATTAATATGTTTTGTTTTTGTTTTCTTCTCTGTATCTCACGTTTTGTCTCTAGTTAGGAATCCATGGGTACGCATTTGCTATCACAAACAATGGCTACGTCCTGACACATCCAGACCTCAGGCCTTTGGTAACTCTTTTACTTTACTTTACTTTTACTTTTACACCAGAACAGTCTCACAGCTTTCCCTGACTTTACCATGTTTTTCTTTTTGTTTTGTCCATGCAATTGTAAACATAACGGAAATGATGAACTGAAAGCCTCCATTATTGAGGGCACACAGAGACAAATGTGTTATCTAGTTAGGAGGCTAAATGGGCTCGTATAGTCTGTAATCCCCACCTTTTCCTTTGATGTATGCATGCAGGGATAAAGGCCACTCATAGGGCTGGCCGGCCTGAGATTTCCCGGAGGTAACTTAACACTCGCTGGCAGAGACCACAGCCGCTCGCCCTGGGACCGTTGGTTCCTCAGGAGCTATGGCTGTGCTATTGGATCTGTGTGTGCCAGTGCTAGTGCTGTTCCTCTCTGTGCAACTGTGTGTGTGTGTTTGTGTGTGTGTGTGTGTGCGTGCGCGTGTGTGGTGGTCTTTGTTGTTTTGTCTCATTGTGGCTAAAATGTGCTGTGGTTGTGTCATTGACTTGTTTCTTGTGGACCAGACAACATACAGTAGCAGAGTTTAACATGTACACTCTAATGCATCAATGTAGACTGGCTCAAGCTTGGATTTCCTATCAATCATGTTAAATCATTTTAATTTACGTGACAGTGGTGTTAATTTCACAGACGATTTGTTAAATAATTACACAACAAAACCTCCATGACAAGGCTTGATAAATAAGATCATACAGCAAGTCTTCATGTTGACATTGAAACACAAAAGACAAATTACAGTGACACCTTTCCAAATAGAGTTATTTCTTAAATGTCACGCTCGTAGATTTAAAAATTGTGTGTCACATGCAGATTTTACAAATGGGTCAGGCTAGAGTAGCAGACATGCTTAAGCCGGGGATTGTCAAAATAAAATATCAGAAAATGGATCATGAAATTGTGTATATTGTGTTCTTTGTGCAGTATCAGGGCAGTCAGAAGAGGAGGAAGCCCAACTACAGCAGCGTGGATCTCTCTGAGGTGGAATGGGAAGACAAAGATGATTTTGTACGTGATAAACCCCTAAAGACCAATGTTCTATAGAAAGATTATCTTTCAGTCTACAAAATGAAACAATAGATGTACTTTGTACTGCATGCAACATTGTGTGACTGCAACTGACACAATGCCTTCATTTCACATTGTTACTTGACTGCATGTCCATTAGTTAGTTTGTCCAGTAAACTATCTATTATTTCAAAATAACCCTAAGAATCATCAAGGTACAGCTCTGTTTTCAGTATCCCACTGTTGCAAAATGCCAGCCACATCCAGCCTTGACTTATCTGCTCCATGTGCCTTTTTGTGTGCTCTATCTTTCAGCTACGCAATGCTATGGTGAACAGGAGGACAGGGACTTTCTCTATGGAGGTGAAGAAAACGGTGGATAGAGGGGTGAGGCTGCAGATAAAGATGTCTCTCCATCAGATAAGGCTTGCCCCCTCCGTGTCTCGAGACTCAAGGTGTAAATCTCATCTGCACTTCTTTTCTGCTCTTTTAGCGCCGTGTCTTGAAGATGCACAATGACTATTACTTCACTGACATCAAAGGAACACCATTCAGGTGGAAAAAAAAAAGTTTCATTACATTCCTAAAACCACTTTGTGTCCGTTAATGTCTTGGTTACAGTTAAATGTTGATTTTCTCCTCTGTCTGCATCTCCAGTGTTGGAGTGGCTCTCTCCAGAGGTCAGGGAAAGTACTTCTTCCGGGGAAATGTATCAGTTGGAGCCGGTATGTCACTCCAACGCTGTCATTTAGTTTGTTGCCAAAAGCCTAAATACAGTGAGATGCACTCTGACTTGCTTGTTTGAGAGGGCTTATTGTATTGGTCTACCCAGGCTGGCATTGCTGAAGCGTTACTGACTTGTGTTTTTCAGGGCTCCGTGATCTGGAACAGCCAGATGTCGCCCTGGCAAATGAATGGTAACACTGGGGTTATGGGTGTGGGCATTCATGCGTTATGTAGGTTATCACTCTGTGATCATCACACGGTGAAGCCTGTGATGTAACAGTGTGTGTTTGGACTACAGGACTTACTGCAACACAGAAGAGCAGCACGAGCACCGTCACCTGACCCAGATTCAAGCCATCAAGCTCTTCATGACGGGCCGCAGACCACACCTGAGATGTAAGATACATCTGAGTCACACCTGAATAAACTACACTACATGGAGCCTATTTTATCTCTCATCAAATTCTAATATGAGTGAATGAAATACACAAAAAATTGATTGTTACAAAAGAGATGGGTGTTTTAGGTTTTTAAACAACACTCTGCAGGTGACAGAGAGCTGATCCAGGAGGTGTTATTTGATGCTGTGGTCACTGCTCCACTGGAGGCCTACTGGACTGGATTGGCCCTCAATAAGTCGGAGTAAGGACAATTTTGGTACCACTTTTTAAGTCATTAATGATGGGTGTCATTAAGATTTTCAAATAAGCCATCAGTAAATGTGTGTTAGTCATCAGCAATCATAAATGTTTGCAAGTTATGAATGAAATGTCCTTAAAATAATCCATCAAATCTGCTATGTAAATGGTAAAAAGAAACTGTCATGATCAAGTAGAAAAATAAAACAGCCAAAGGGACTGTTTACAAGCTGGAAACCCAAAATGATTCTCATTAATGGTGCATAACTGATTTATAGGCATTTGTTACATACACTTTATAAGCCTTTTTAGAAAGTGGCACCCACATTGGTTTACAGAAACTCTATATCTCTTTAACATCAATGATACTTTCATACACATTATGTACATTGAAAGAACTGTTAGTCTTGTGGCTTAATCAGTTTTCCAAAAGTTGCAGCCTTTTTGGCATCAAATTATCTCTGTGTGTTTAGCCAGACACAGTTTCCTTGCTGTGCACTGGTGGATAGAGGGTAACACAAAGAGAACTTTGGGAGATACATGATATTAAGAAGGGGTGTTTATTCACAGACAGAATGAACAGGAGAAACAATCACGGTGACAAAAACTGTGTGGACATGTGATTGCTGTTTTAAGATAAACTTGTGAGAAATTTGAAATTATCCTTTTAAACTCTGAATCCTATTATATTGTCCTAGTATACAGTACATATTATTGTGAACATTGTCAGTCTTATGGTGGTATTTCTTTTTTAAATGTGGTATTTTGAGAGTCACATCAGCCGCGTCAAGAACTTTCCTCTATTCACCAATCAGTTTAATGAGCACCAGAGCTGACTCACACTGCATAAATACATTTATAAATATTCTACACCGTCATTTTAAAAGTAAAACCCAAATTACATGTGGCATTGTAAAATTGTGTTCATGGAAAGCCCACAGAAAGAATGTATTTTATACTGCATATACCCACAGGAACTCAGACAAAGGAGTAGAGATTGCCTTCCTGGGTACACGCACCGGCTTGTCAAGGACCAACCTGTTTGTACCTGCCGATCAGCTCTCCAATCAGTGAGTGCCGCTGCTCAACATCGCTCTAATTATACTTACAGCACGAGGTGAGGCTGTGATTGTGCTTGATAAATCTAATCTTTTGCTCCTCGCCTCACTTTCATTATGTGTGCTTCCTCAGAGATTTCCTGACAGCTGAGGACAAGGAGGGAGTGTTTAATGCTGATCACTTCCCACTGTGGTACAAGAGAGCTGCAGAGCAGGTCCCCGGCACATTTCTCTACTCCATACCCTTCAGCACAGGTATGCAGAACAAGACCAGAGATAGAGAAAGAAGCTTAAGTGTGCAGTTCAAAATAAAAGTTTTCTGTGCCGCACAAAGAAAGTATGTTTATCTGCCTATTGCTACTAAATAATCTGCATCTTACATGTAGGCCTTTGTTGTATAAGAACATCTTATTTATTGAAGTCTAGCAAATATATAAATATTTTTCTGGGAAGTTCGTCTGGTTGCTTTGTTCATTCAGCATTTTAATATCTTAATCAGTCTTTCTCTATTTCCCTCTTTCTGTTATGGGTTGTGGTTTTTACTGGTTTCCACTGATAGGATGTGCAGCACAGCTCACCTCCCTTACAGCTTTTATGCAGTTAATGTGGCCCACATTCTGTCTGCTCGCAGAGGATGAAGAATTCAGCTTCAATCTGTGGGACATTTACCACCTTTCCCCTGTAAATGATGACTGCATCCACTCATAACCTGAAATGTTCCCATCACAGTAGTAGTAAAAGCTCTGACTGGACATTACTGTAATGAAATAGACTGGTACTGCGGTTTCCTTTGAGCCTGCCAGATCAGCTTGCTGAGTAAAGGGCGCCATCTAGTGAGCAGAAATTGTTAGTTAATTCTCTGCTCTTTCTCTCTAGCTTTAGAAAATAAGAGTGTGGTTTTGGCCAGCACAGCAATTCAGCTCCTCGATGATAGAAAGTCTCCAATTGTTGCAGGTAACAGCCTCTAAACCATCTATCATATCATTATTAGCTGCATGTTAGACTTACTTTTGGATATGATGCAGTATCTCATGTGCTTGTTCTTGTGCTCAGCTGTGGGAATCCAGATGAAGCTTGAATTCTTTCAGAGGAAGTTCTGGACTGCCTGCAGACAGGTAGCTACACATCATCATCTACTGCAGCATGTTTTACAACAACGTCAGCTCCGTGAATAGGTGTGACGCTTAATGACTTTGTTTTGTGTTCAGTGTACAGCTCTGGATGGAAAATGTAGCATAAGCTGTGATAACGCGGTAAGAACAGTCACATAAATCTGACTTTTTGAATTTTTTGCCAGGTTGTTTTGTTCACATACCGTAATGTTTTATTTCCCCTTCTGACAGGACATTAACTGTTATCTCATTGACAACAATGGCTTCATTCTTGTCACAGAGGAGCAATCTCAGGTACGGTGTACATGTCTGTGTATGTATGTTTACATCTATAAAACAAAGGTTGAAGTAATGGAAACACCTAAAGACATTCCCCCCTTTGCCTTAACTGCTCAAATTTTTTCCCACAAGCGTGAATGTGTATAGTGCAACACTGAGCCCTTATTCCACATAGGATAGATGAAGGCCTTTGCATTTTGCACTTAAGAACATCCCAGAGAGATTCAATGATGTTTAGATGTGTTAGTGTAATACACTGACTTCTACAAGATGGCTAATGTAACCGCAGCCATGAAATTAAAAAAAAAAAGCAATTTCTCTGCTGGTGCAGTTTGTGAAGTTTTGAAACAAAAAAATAACTTGAATCCCAACATACTTATCTACAAGACTAAGTCTTTTCATTGGATGTTCCTATTATTTTGTCCACCCAGTGTATGTGTGCCTGTATGCTTTGACATAACTTCTCTCTCAGACAGGGCTCTTCTTTGGGGAGGTGGAGGGTGCGGTTATGAACAAACTTCTCCAAATGGGGTCATTTAAAAGGTCTGATTTACCACATAACATTTCCCTGAGCCCTGAACTGATACATTTAACCTGACTTTAAAATCATGTTTTTACAAACATCATATTTGCGTATGTGGCTATGACAACGTGCGCTGCTCGGTTTGTGTTGCAGGATCATGCTGTATGATTACCAGGCCCTTTGCAAAGACTACGCTGGGAGCAGCGACAGTGCACGCACTCTATCAGATGTAAGCCACAACATTCGCTGATAGATTTATAGATAGAGACATTAGACACAATACTTTTATCATCTGCGGTTTACTACTGTAGGTTACATCTTTTTTTATGACCTGAGTTAAAACCATCGTTGCATAGACCTTGAAACTTCTCTCAGAGTTTGTGGTTGACGCTGTTTGCTCTCTGGTGGAACGCTGGGAGAGAGCAGTCTCAAAATGAACTTCGACATTTAAACAAACTCAAACGTTATTTTATTTCATTTCATATTCTAACATAATATGCTTTTCTCTCTCTTTTAGCCCTTCACTGTTGTTAAGTGGCTTCTGACTGAACTTATCATGTAAGAATAATACAAATATGTATGATGTACACAATGTGGTAATAAAGGGATATTGATTAATAATACTTAGTATTTGAAAAGAAAAACATGTTAAAGGATGGAGACTTAAGTTGATAATCAATACATTTTAATAAGCATTTAAAACTTAATTTCACAGGCATTTACATATTACATCCTATCAACTATGTACCAATATTATTTCATAACCCAGCATTTCAACCAGTGACAAGATACAATGGTTAATGGTTACTTATTACTTATATATTGTGCTATGAATAAAAAAGGAATTCATTCTCTCATTAACTTTAGCCTTATTATATATGATATTAATTCAAATGTTCTCATAATTTTCATTGGAAAATTTGTTTAAATATGATTTTTGTGTTTTTTCTCTTAAGTTTTCTGCTTGAATTTAACCTGTACAGCTGGTGGAATGTGGATCTTTCAGTTAAAGGTAACTGTAGTTAACCATCATTACGGCATGTGCTGTATGTGTTAGAGAGAGAGAGTATGAGAAGGAAACTGCAAACCATCTCTGTTCATCTGTGGTTTTGTTAACATGCTGCAGTTAAAATCAACTTTCTTTTGTCACACATTCAGCTCAAAGATCTCGGGGTAAAACCCTGATGGTGCCGTGTGATACAGAATACCCTGCCTTTGTCTCTGAACGCACCATCAAAGAAACAACAGGCAACATTGACTGTGAGGGCTGTATCAGGTACTGCTTCAGGCCAACATAAACACTGTGAATCAGAAAATAATCATCGCTTTTCCTAACAATATCTATCCATCTTAATCAGTAGATGTTCGGTGTGCTACCTTTTATATTATTTCAATTCCTGTCTCTGTTTGGGCTGCAGATCTTTTGTCATACAGCAGATTCCCAGCAGCAACCTCTTCATGGTCGTTGTGGACAATAAGTGTGACTGCAGCAGTTCTTCTCCAGTAACCATGGATCCCATCGAGATCATGTATATCCTTTTGTGATGTACCACAGATGCAGAAAGTAGATTATAAGAATATTTGTGAGAATAACGTAATTTTGTCCATAGGATTTAACTTGTATATGTTGGTGAAGCGCTGAATTTCACGTTCTGTTCATTTATTTACATCCTTGACGCCTTTGAACACAACGAGTCACTTAAATGTGACAGACTGAAGTTTCAGAAGGACAGAAAAAAGCCTGAATCATGCCATCCTTTCCACCCTGAGGTATGTGTTTGTCTGCATACAAGCAGTAGGCGAGTTGAGGGGAGGTGAGGGGGATGCCATCCACCTTGTTAGCAATATTGTTAAAAAGAAGTCCAACGGGGCAAGTAGTCAGACAGTCACACTGGTTTTAAATAAACCCTGACATTAGCAAACTTATTTGGATGAAAAAAGGTCAATGGTAAAATAATCACCCAACGTTTACAGACCAACTAACTGCTTCAACTGTAGTCGTACCAAACGTGCACAGTTTACTTTTGCAATGAGGGATTAATAACAATATGTTTCCTTTCACATTTACCTCAAAATAAAGTGCTTTAGATAAATCAGCTGAACTTCTTGTTTACAACGTCTACGAAACATTACGGAACTCTCACCATGTTCAGCAATAACGTTTAACATCTATTAGCATCAACTACTGTCTTTGCCTGATAAAATCATACAGTATATCCCCTCTGTTAACATTCAACATCATACGCTAAACAGCTACGTCTGTATCGCCCATGACTGTGTCTTCTGCAGGAAAATGCCATGGAGTGTGGTTCAGCAACACGCCTCTCCAGTCATCTAACAGCAGCTCTGCTCCCTCTGATAGCAGCAACCATCAGCAGGTGACCATTAGCAGCAGAACTGCACATCAGTAAGGACTAAATCAACAAGAAGATGCTTATAAACACATAGAGAACATGGCCAATCAGAACGGAATTTGCTCACATCTCTGCAACAGGCAGCACTCTATTAAGAAAAAAGATCTCTATCTGTAGCACAGAGACTCTCATCCATTAATGCAGAAAACATAAGCGGCGTGGTGCAGCAAAAGAAAATGAGAATAATGGTAGTGCTTGGTGACTTTGCTCAGAGCACTGCAGATTACGCCACTGACAGTTTTACATAGTGTTCTGAATGAGTGCTGAAATAACAGAAAGAAATACAGTATGCCAACAGTAAAAACAAAGTATTTTGCTGGTATTTTGTGCTAAGGATGATAGTACTGTAAGAAATCATATGTTTTTTTTTGTGAGTGAAAAGAAATGAAGGCTAATGTAACAGTCTGCAGAATGTAAAATGCACTTTGTCATATATGAAAAGAATGTAGAGCGGTCAATATTTTGGCAGGGAATTGCTAAAAAAGAGTTGACAGTGCAGTCATAGTTTACTTTCTTCAAATATTTTATTTTGTAACTAATTGTTTATAGTGTCTGTAATAATACGGATCATGTAAAATAGTTAAGACAACAGAAAAAATTAGAACTTGCTTTAATCTGCCAGTTTTTCCTTGTTTTAAAGCAGAAGACATTTTAGATAAGCTAAATTTGCATGAAGAAGATCACAGAATGTTACATTGATATAACCAGCCATAATTTGTCAAGTTGTTCACGTACTCTTGACCCCATGTTTAAGAAACCCGATAAATAAACAGAGAGAAATATTTTTCCTTTTTTTATTTACCCCTTGTGTTTTTCCATGCGTGTGTGTGTGTGTGTGTGTGTGTGTAAGTGTATGTCATATGTAAATGGACAATACAAAGCAATACAAAGTATGGTATAATTGAGACATTGAACAATACATGCATTAGCAATCAAAACAATTACAAACACAAGTGACCTTTCGTTTCAGTTACATATGAGTAAAACTAACTACATGTTTAATCTTTTTCTAAAATAAAGCTAAAGTGTAATGCAGTTTGGAAACTAAGCTGTGCTTTGTACATCATAAACCTCAACTTTAAAAGTGCGTCCAACTGGAAAACTTCAGTCTTAAACAGCATTTTGGTTGATCTGATAAAAAGACATTGCAATTGTTTAATTAGTCTGGAATATACCGCTCAACTTTAACCAAGGTTTACATTTGTACATTTCTCTAGTCTTTCAGGCTGTTTGCTTCTCTTTCTCTATACAGTATAAAGCTGTTTCCGTGTGTCTGCACAGTGCTGTACACCATACCCTTCAGGGCTGATGCAGCTGACTCTTCAGCAATGGTGTAGTACGCATGGTATGTGTCAAACTGGGGGAAGAAAGGAACCAACTGTAGCATCTGTCAATATACATGGAACATGCGTTTATAATTGCCTCTCATGTCAGACTTACGTTCTTGTTTTGAGGCTCTTGCCTTTTTACGTCCTCAGAACCTACTAGTGAGAAAGACACACAAAGTAAGACGATTGTTACCCACAAAGGTGGCATTTTATTCCAAAGTCTGTATATCAATAAATATGTTTCTTAAAAAAACAATAATAATAATAATAATAATAATAAACCAGCTGGCAAGAGAACAAGTTTGCTCACATGAGAAAAAGAGTGTTAGTTTCTCAGTGTTTTTTTGTCTCAGTGCAGTGGTGGTCACCCACATACATGGTTTACTTTTAGTTGAGTCTCGCATTGCCAGACCTATCTCCAGAGAACATCTTTCATTTTGAGATGCAGGTCTTGTGTGTCTGTTCCGTGCAAACTGTGCACCTGAGAGATGTGAAGATAATGTGAAGCTGTGTCAAAGAGGTCTTGCAAATGGCAAAAAAGTTTTTGATCCAAGCCATACAAGGACAACTTTGTGGCCAATCTTAACCAAAACGGGTTAGTTCAGACAAAGCACTGAGGCTGATAGACTTACTCTGATAACATTTTCCACTGCTGCTATTATGAGCTATACTCTTGGTACTGTACATTTAACTTAAGTTTAATGCTTCTGGATTCTTTAAAGAGCAAAATCTTTGTATAACCATTTGCAATAAATGGCCAATTCCTAGTGTCTCTAAAGTGAAGTGGTAGGTTTTATGGTGCTTCTTTTGAGTAGTTGTTTAAACCTCTCAAACTGAATAAATCTTTAGATGCAATGATTGTGAAAATGCAACTTATAGAGCTAACAGAATTTAATAATCAGAGACAAAAAAATGTATAGCGAGTGTTTTAGATTTGTTAGAGAAAAGTATGTGCACCCCTATATAAAAAACATATGTTAACTTAATGTGTATTATGTATATAAACAGACAAATCAACTTTTTTCTCACCAGTTTTTGGGTTGTAGAGAGTTGCAGAAACCAGCAAGATGACACCCACAATGACTCCACAACCAGTCACAACGGCTACAAACTTCAATATCCACGTCTCTGTAATGCAGCAATAGAAGCCATAAACAAGTCAGTTTTGCTTCTCACAACAGCAAGTAGGAAGACGCGTGCATAACTACAGTGTTTCAACCACCAGTACCAGTGCACACTAAATATATAACATGGAAAGCAAAATATTGCTTTGTTACAGAATGAATTGGGTTGAAAACATTATTTAATTACTAAATTCAAGTTGAGGACAAATCAACAATTTAAATAATTCAAACTGTACTACTTCCTTGTGTGAAATATGTCTACTAAAGACATGTGATTCAACTATATATCAATAAATATCAAATTTGAGCTATTTCTCAACATTTTGCACAAATGACATCAAATCTAAAACTTGATTTCTAATTTGAATTATGTGTGCATTATGCACAACTCAACAAGTTAACAAGTTAAATTTGAAAGTTGCATACCAGTATATAGTACGTTACTGTAATAGGTTTTATAAGTTATTATCGGAATACAAAGTCCTGTATTTGTGTAAAGAGCTATATTTAGTGTAAGGAATACTAACATTTGAACTAAAGTGCAATAGAGCAAAAAACATCCACAGAAAGCAAAGCAGGTTGCGTTTTGAGGGATTAATAAAACTGTACCTCTTATTTTATCTACAGATTCTGGGGTCATAGGCGTCCTAGCATCTGTTAATTGCAGGCGCCAAACATATTAACATTTCATGTTGACAGAACTGTTATACTATTTTCTTCCTTTTTACTATGGTATGACTGTTAAGCAGTAATGCAAATTGTTTTTATATGTGCTGCGTAATAACTTTATTTTACTTATACAATGTTGGCTAACATCTGCACAATAGGAAGGCTAACGTCACATACACATAAGCAACTGCTTATCTATCACTGACTATCTGAGTAACCAATCAGCAACCATAACTTGTTTTGTAAAGACAAATTGGGAAGGGAAGTAGAGGTGAAACTGCCAGTGTTACTTGGCCTGACAACAGTTTGACCTGGTGAATCAACAAAAGTACATTTCAAAATACTAAATACATTGAAACACGTATCACTTGTATTCAACTAATGTCACACTTATTAAGAGTTATTTTTTTTACCTGACGTTTGTTTCACAGGAGTTACCAGAGTGGAAATGCCATGTCGTCCAACAGTCCAACCTCACAAATGAAAGCACAAAGACCTCTTTAAAAGTTGAAACGAATTCATATTAAATTGCTATGTAGTAATATTCAGGACTGCTACCTTAATGTATAATATCCCTTACCTTTGGTCGAACTAAATTTTGGCATTGTCGGGATAATGCTTGACTCTCTTTCCACTATATCTATGTGAGAGAAGATGGTGTACAGCTGAGAAATTTCCTAAGTGTACAAACAAATTAATATAAATGTAAAGTTAATGTAATAATATTCAGGACTGCAACCTTAATGCATACAATGTCCTACCTTTGGTCGAACTAAATTTTGGCATTGTCGGGGTCATGCTTGACTCTCTTTCCACTATATCTATGTGAGAGAAGATGGTGTACAGCTGAGAAATTTCCTAAGTGTACAAACAAATTAATATAAATGTAAAATTAATGTAATAATATTCAGGACTGCAACCTTAATGCATACAATGTCCTACCTTTGGTCATACTAAATGTTGGCATTGTCGGGATAATGCTTGACTTACTTTCCACAATATCTACAGTGAGAGAAGATTAATAACAGCTGAGAAATTTCTCATAACTAGAATAACAAATGTGTGGCATCTTGTGTGAGTTTGTATTACGTAATTTAACTAAAGTGTGATCATCTATCATTGCACAGAATATTGAAGTCTGACATCAAAATACATTTAATAAAAATTAACTAAAAGCATATCTGTATCACCTGTACCATCGCCCACAGATATTATAGCTTGTAAAGTCTGTTTCTCTGTGTGTTTTGGTTTGTAACTACTAAAAACAAATTCACACCTAAAATATTACACCACTCCACTTTTCTTGTGATGATTCTGTATCGAAATATAATAACATCAATCAGTAGATGGGAGAAACGGTCACTAACGGTGTATGGTGATGGACGATGTGTCACTGTTTGGAGAATGAGACTTTAACTCTCCAACCTTTACAGTATAGTAACATTTCACTTCAACCTCAACAGGTGAACTCTTATACGCCATCTTCAGCAGCTCGATTCCTGTCAGTGTCTGCAGACATGAGAAGACTCTGACCGTTCCTCCACTTAAAGTGTAGAAATAACACTGAGAGACAGAGACAGATGACGGAGTCTGACAGTTCAGTGTGACTGAGTCTGTCTCTGTGATCATTGGTGGATTCACTGTCAGTTTAGGTGGAAGAAGAGCTGAAAATTAAGCACATGTTGGATTAAATAACAGTAAATGTAATGTATTATCAAAAGTAAAATTTGATAAATGAAAGTACGATAGAGGATGCCCATTGAACATTTTCTTATAAATTCTAACATCCATGTTGAAGCCACTTGGTTGTTTGTGCTGATATATGTCCATAGCTGCATTTTTCACTCACTGAGTATAGTGATGGACGATGTGTCATCTATCTATCTATCTGTTGAAATACGTGTTGACAATGTAAATTATGATGTAATAATATTAACTAAATAATGTGATAATAGTAATCACTAGCCATTAAAAAAATGTGTGAGTATAACATGCTGATACATGATGGCACACATTGAATATTGTCATGTTGGTTTCATGTGTGAACCTGCATTAGTTTGTATTAGTAAACACACACAACCTTCACTCATTTTGGGGTTTAAAGGCGTTTAAAAAAAGGCTTCTTTTTTTGCCATGGCCTACACAATCTCCTGACCTCAACTTAATTGAAAATCTATGGATAGACCTTAAAAGAGCAGTGCGTGACGGAAAGCCCAGAAATCTCAAAGAACTGAAAGACTTTTGGAAGGAAGAATGGGCAAAGATACCTCAAATAAGAATTGAAAGACTCTTGGCTGGCTACAAGAAGCGATTCCAAGCTGTGATACTTGCTAAAGGGGCAGTACAAGGTATAAACTCTGCAGGGCGCCCAAACATTTGCAGCCACCATTTTTTAATTTTCTGTTATTTTGAAAGTGTAAATGATGGAAATAAAATCTAACTTTTTGTGACATATTATACGAATTTCTAATTTGTCATTTGATGCCTTTTGGAGATTTTTCCATCTTTTCTTGGCTTCTTCATGCACATTAATACAAATTTTTGAGCCCCACTGTATATGTAAATATGTATTTATAGTATATAAAATAATAACAGCAGTCACTCACTGATGGTGATGGAGAATGTAAAAATATGATGAACAACCCAACCATGTGAATGAATAGTTAAATTAGCAGCACAGCTAAATATTTAAGCTAAAAGATCAAAGACTGACCTTGTGCTTGAATCTCAAGAAAGGAATCTGTTGAAAATAAGTCTAAGTGAAATAAGTGTACAATTTTAAATATTAATTAAAATTTCTCTATACATTTAACAAAACATTAAAAAATTGAAACTCTTTGGAGTCAAGATAAACTATTTGTTCCAATGGTTTGCAAGTCGGAACCTGCATGTTTGTAACAACACAACAACAATGAATAAAACTATAGATTTAACTTACACACGAGGATGACAAACAGCAGGCATCCAGCCATGATGAAACTGAACACTAAGACTGTCCAGAGAGAAGATTGTGTGTTGTATGTCTTGACTATGTGGGCTTTGATGTGCTTGTCACTTTGCCAAACTTGTTCACAGGAAAACCACAGCATCAAATATGAATCACACAAACAGGCCACACTAATATTTCCACGTTAGATCTACTTGTTTCACACAATAAAACTTAAAACGTGCTATAGATCACATCTATCACAGATGGCTAAATGGTTCAGAAGAATAAAAAGGGTTTAATCATTTGTTCACAAACTGCTCACACCTATACATAGTTTTATTGATTTTTGTTCTGACCATTAAACAGAAATCTGTATTTCCATAATGACTTACACCATTTACTAATATTTTATACTGACTAAGCAGGGAGTAAAATTTTTAAATGCAACCGGGCGATAAATTGTTCCTTAAACCAGAATGTGACTTTTTCAAATAACTGCTGCATTGTGTGTGTTACAGCAGAGCTAGGAAACCTAAGCACTATACACAGGAGGACCAGGAGGCCAGAGTAGTTTGAAAGAAAACTTATTTCAAACTTGAACATTGCAACCAGGGAATGAACAAGATCCAAAAGGTCAGGAAATAAAGTCAGAAATCTAGAAAGGGGGTAGTCAGGAGTGATGTCCAGTAGGGAGTCGAGCAGAAGCGAAAAATCACAGTCTCACTGGAATCAAAAATGGAACATACAGAAGTGCAGGGTGCGGAAACGTATGCAATAAGCAGCATTTATAATTTAAAAAAAAAAAACATACACTCACAAACCACTGACCCTGTGGTTCTTAGCGAGCACCACATTCTGCCAATGTGAGCGTGGCGGTGCAGTCTTATAGGCAGGCTTGATTGCAGAACAGCAGGCAGCTGGTGAAACTCCCCTAAGGTCAGGCACACCTGAATCTGCTTGCGTAATCAGCCACGCCACATACTGAGAGACAGGGAAAGGTTGATGGAGACAATTAAAGAAAGGTTAAAGGAACATACCTGAGAGCAACGGGCCAACAGTTTCACCAAAGTATTAAAGTTAAAATGTAAACTGTAAATGATTGTTTTGGATGAGACTAAAATGGAGTGTTTCTATACTGCATCGTGTTTTTATAAACTGTTTTTGCTCAAGCCTGGGCATTATTTAGCATTCCTTAAATATACAAATTCCATGTTTATAGGCAGTTGACTCAAGTTTCCTCACCAGCTTCAACGGACCCCTTGTTTTAGCTGAAACATATTCCAGCCTCATTTAAAAAAAAGGAAAAAAAGTATTTAACTCAATAAATGCTAATTGTCTCAAAACACCATTTTGTAACTTCAAAATGCTGTTCAAGTGCTGCCCCCATTATTTCTCTGGTCTGGAACAGCTGGTTCTTCTCTAAAATCTTTTCCTGCACTATGCAATTGTCAAGAGACACACCACTTGCACGTTGCACATTTCAATTCTGTTCTTCCAAATTGCCAAAACATCATTACATCCATAGTAGTCACACATACCAAAATGTTAAAATATTAACAATGAAAAAGGGAAGTTTGGGGTCCCCTACTGGAGCTGCTGCCCCCGCGACCCAATACCGGATAAGCGGATGAAGATGGATGGGAATCTCATCCGTATCATGTGTATGAAACATACTGTAGAAAACAAGTTGGTAGAGGAAAGCCGCTCACAAACATTGCAGAATTTGGGACGATAATGTAAGTTTCAGCATAACTAAGTGGCAACTTTATCAGAACAATAGAGTGAAGGTAAAGTGAGTGGCCTTGTCCAGAACAGCATGACCACTGAATGAATGGCCACAGACATGTTTAACTTACCTCTCCAATGAGACTTTGAGACTTTCCATAAAATGCAGATTACACATACTGTACACTTAAATAGCAATGTTATTTAGCATTTTTATATATCTATTTTGATTTGTCAGGGACATTGGCTTGGGGATAAAAGGCAAAAAAGAAGAGCCTGTCTTCATTGCAAAGGGAAGCAGAATACATACATAAGGACAAAGAGTGTTATTGTGTGTAATATGCAGTAGGCCTATCATTCTCTTCAAACATCTCTATAATGTGAATAACAGGTTTGCTGGGAAAATATGGAGTGTACCATCTTATTTATTCAAGTGGAGCACTGAAGTTGTGTTTGCATCAGTTGATCTCGATTATTACGAGTATTCATGCTTCAGCATCAGTGGTTCATTATATGATTCTGAGAGGTTTGTGACTTTACGTCTGATTGTCAATGGACCATAGGTGTTTGTTTTTAAGTTGGAAGACATTTTTGACCTTGAAGATTGTAAGTAGGATTTTGCACTTTTGCACAATCCATACATTTTTCATAATGAGATGCACTTCTCTAAAATGCCGCAAAATACCGATATATTGACCTATGGCAAATATGACACATTCAAACAATTAAAAGGGTCTAGCCTAAATGGCGGATGAATAATTTCCCCACGATCCATGCTAACTTTAATTTACAAACCCTAATGGGTTGCACCCATAGACAGTTAAAGAAAGGTTGCACATGATGCTGATTGTGATCACCTGTTTTCGTTTTACCGGAAGTAGCTGCATAAAGCCAGACGTGCTGGGCACGTAGGTATTACACACTTTTAAACTTCACGTATCACGTTACTGTTTGCCTCGCGTGTGTCTCTTTTAAATCAAACTCTAAGTAATGCCTCCTAAAAAGCCAGCAGCAGACTCTGCTGATCCACCTGCGCCGTCCTCCAGTGAAGCAGCAGCAGCAGCGGAGGAGGAGAAAACACCAGGTTTGCTCGTATTTCATTAAGTTAAGACGAAGTGACCGTTGAACCAGTTATTACACTATTAAAATGAACTGTCCAAAACGTCGATATTTCTTTCCACGAATGTGTAACTATAAATTGAATGTGTGCACATTTGCGTTTCAGATGCCGCGGCGCTGCGTAAACTTACAACTCATCCTTCCACCGCAATTATGGTGAAAGAAGCACTTAAAGCGTTGGACTCGCGCAAAGGGGTTTCATCCCCAGCGATACAGAATTACATTAAACAGAAATACCCCTCTGTGGATTTGGTAAGGCTGAAGCACTTTGTTCGTAAAGCCCTGAATAAAGGACTGGAGACTGGCACGTTGGTGCGTCCTGCTAACTCCACTGTCACTACAGGCGCAAAGGGAAAATTTAGGGTAAGAAGTCAAGTCTACAGCTTCATCAAAGCGATTAAAATAACGTCATTTATTGGGCTTTTTGTTCTGTCTTAAGCTTGCACCAAAAGTCAAGGAGGCAATTAAGCCCAAAGCTGAGAACGTGGACCCCAATGAGCAAAACGCAGCAGAGGATGGAGCCAAGAAGCCCAAAAAAACAGGTATGATGTAAAATGACTGAAACCATTAGTAAGCTATCTCAAAGGGTGTCTTGTTTTAATAGTCTGTAACTACTTTAAGGTACCACGAAGAAGAAAGACACTGCCAATGAAGAGGCCAAGTCACCAGAGGTGAGAAACTGTTTGTGTGCTGAGATTATGGGGAAAACCATGACTGGTGTTCCTGTCTTTGTGTAGAACTACTTTAATATAAATTGAGCATGAAGATTAACGATAGTATATTATTAAATCATTTTTATGGCAAAGAATAAAATTAAACAGAATTTATTAGCAGATCCTCAAACTATAACACTGCCAGATGTGTCCATCTGGAACATTTATAAACAAATGGGGACACTAACTTTTTTATTTATTTTTGCCCTGGGGGTTCAAGTGGTGGGCCTATTACATTTCTGGCTACAGCCTTGTCTGACTTTTTCTGTTTTAGGTGCTTCCCAAAAGGTCTAAGAAAGAAAAAGAGGCTATCCCAAAGGCTGCTCCAGCGAAGAAGCCAAAAGCTAAAAAAGCTGCAGAAAAGGTTGACTTGGCAGTCTCTGCTTCAACCAAAACTAAAGTAGCAAAGACCACCAACGAGGCAAAGGCAGGAAATGCAACTCGGAGCAAGGCTGCTAAAGCAGGCAGCGACGCTTCTGCATCTAAAGCAACTGGGAAACGAGGAAAGAAGGCTGCAGAGTAAATTGTTTTTATAATTCTCTTTTTTGTTTGCAATAAAATCTTAACTTTTGGTGATCTTGTGTGCTCAATTGATGTCTGCTTATGTCAGGACATGCAGCAATGGAGCTGGCCTAGTCTATAGAACGGCTATCAGGGCTTCATCATACTTTAAATATAAAGTGTTAAAAAGCTTTTTTCTTTCTAAATGCATTTCAGCAGTACAATGCACACTAACACGGGCCTGTTTAATTCCCCTAATCTCAATTGATCTGGAAAGGACAATTCTCAAGTTAATGTTTCCCTTAAAGGATCTTCCAAAAAGCATGAGACATGGAAATGGCTTGGTAAGGTTCGGTCTACATTTAGATCTCTATTGTAGAGATGTCTTTAATTTGAAGTGTTCATATTCAAAGGCAATATGACTCATGGTTTCTAGACTGCTACAAGTAGCCTACTTTAGAACCAGTTTCCCACAAAGGGACAAGTTTAAAGGAAGACTTAATTTCAGTGGGGAATGAAAAGTATTAACTAGTTTAAAAGTGTCAAATATGGATTTCTTTCTAATTTACCCAAAAATAACTTCCATAAAACATCCTGGTAAAATTAATGACAACTTCCACTAACTTTTACTGGGGTGTTTTATTTAATATAGCATTTGAATTCCTTTAATTATTTTAAAACGGTATCCAGACTAAACTTTGAAATCTACCCATCTGTGATCCAGTCAACATCCTCTGATCTTAAATAATCAAAATAATTCCTAATTTCTGCCTTTTTCACTAAACAATTTGCTACAAATGAGGTTTGACAATGAATTCCAAGAATAAGTATAAAACCTGTTAAACCAGCTCAGGTTTTCAAGTGCCAAAAGCTGTAAAAAGTGAGAAATCAGAAAAATGACAAAACCATTGGGGAAAAAAACAATTTATTTTCACCTGGAAGGACAAGTTGATGGTTAATGGGAAGACAACACAAGGGTTAAAGATGCCAGAGTAAAACATCAAGTAGATTTATTTTTCCTTTCAAGATGAGTGCAAACAAAGTAAGCAGGATATTCTGAAATGGCATTCCAGTGCCCCCAGAGGAAGAAGAAAAGGACTACAAAAAGCAATGTAGAAAGCATGCGGCTGTACGTTTTCATTAAAGGGATGACACAGTTAGCCACTGTGGACACAAACACTAAAATGACTGCCATAAAAGCCAGCAAAACATTTATCAGTTTTCCAAGAAGAGTCCATGTTGTGGCATTCTCCAAACCTTCAAGCTGCACCACCTGCTGCTGATGCTCCATCTTGAACAGACGTGTCTGGCATGTCTTCAGCGCCTCCTACAGGGTAGAGACAAAACTGCCAGTGAAGGTGCTCTAATCCAATCCACTGTCGAAAACCAGTGGAGACAATCAGCCTGGAGTTTTCTCTGAGCTGGGGCAGTTGCCTGCTTTGCCTGTTTACTATGAAAAGTACAGGTGTAGCTAATATTAATAAATGAATGATTCTTCATTCAAATACACCTGAATGTAACACAGCTATTGTTATTAGTAACACCTGTGCTTTCCTGCCACGAAAAAGACGCATACTAGTGAAGCTTACATGAATATCTGTTGCTCCTTTGTTAGAGTGATAAACAGTCTTTTCCTCCATGCTGGCTAGTTCCTCTTTCAAGTTAGAAATTTCATTCTGGTGCAGTTCTGTCAAGTCATTGAGCTGTTCCTCTAAACTACCACTCCTGCAAAATAGTAATAACAGAATGTCAAAAACAGGACAGGTTACTTTAAACTAACAGTGAGTAAGCATATACCTGTATCGCTCCTCTTGTATGGCCTCCACAATCATTGTGTAGTTTCGTTGATGACAGGATTTTAAGTTTTCCAAGCATTCTTCAAGTTGGCCTTTGTTTTCCTTGAGCTCTTGGATTTCATGGAGTATAGTATTATAGCGTGATGCTTGGGCGTGGTCAGGTGTGTTGTCCCTGGAGCTAGGGATTCTTGCAGAATCAGACGTAGTATCATCATCACAGCCATATATTGGGCTGGACTGCAGCTCCCTTGTCCTCAGGACCCTCGTTTCCCCAGGGCCAACACCCTCATCTATCTGGGTTTCAAAGTCTTTCAGGGCTGCAATGTTATCACTGCTGCCAAACATTTGCAGATAATGGAAGGAGATTTTGCTCAGCTTGGACACCACAGCTCCAGCTGAAGAGTAGTAGCTAGCGGTAGGCTAGAGAGATCACCTGTCACCTGTAATGGGCAGGGTTGGGTTAGCAGGCAACTTCTCAGGCCACCAACCACTTTGTTTTTACCTTTATTTAAACATGCCAAAAGCGTTAGTCTTAATTTTTTAATTACGGTAGCATAGACAGAATTCATCAAAATCTGTTAGACCTCTGATTTGTGTATGTTGACCCTTTCATCAAAATAAGATGTTTGATTAAATAAAAAGGTATTTGTCCACGAATGGCCTTTTAGCAGAGAAGTCCTCAAGGTACAAGAAAAGTTAATTTTTTTTTAACCATTTTCTACCAAAGCAGTCTTTATACAACTGTTGACAGTGCGTTGAGAGAGCACGGATTTATGTCAAATGCGTAACATTAAGTTTAAAAAAAAAAATAACTGAATAACGGTGGAGGCAAATCACGTTAGGAAACTGCTCAAGACACATCGTCACAAACTTCTAGCTTACGTTAAAGGTACATTTAAATGATAGGGTTAAATGAGAGAATGTGATTTTTGTAACATAGGTAAAGTTTCCCTATATACAAAAATCACATTATCTTTACCGTAAACGGACTTAGACCATAGACCGTATGACTTAGACACTAACCTTGCTTCAAATTAAGTTGTCTATTTCGGTGACTTCCAACCTGCCATCTTGACGAGGGCTGTAACGTCAGCTTAGCTAGCAACTTTGGTCGATCAAATGTTTTTACTCGGCTTTGTTAACGTTAATTAAAAACATTTAGCGTGGTGGTTTATTGTTTAATTCTGTAAACAATGTCTTGTCAGTCAGTTTGGAAACGTTGCCTGCCAAATAAATCTCGTAAACACCAACATTAGTATCGGTTTAGCAGTTTGCTAAAGTGTCTATGGTTCTATCGACCGCCGCAACTGCTTTTCATGTTGCTTAGCAACAATTATTGTCGGTTAAGCGTTCAGACTTTAGAGACAGCGAGTTAACACCGTTTTCCTAAAAGGAATTAGGTTTGGGATCCTCTGATATTGATTACTATCAAAGTTGCATTTCATTTAAGATTTATTTTAATTCGAAAGTCAAATGGCTAGTTACAGTCAACGTTGTTGTCTGTAAATTAGATCTACTTTAGGAAGGCTGAGTGAAGTCAGACTGAAGCAGGTTTGTTTCATGAATCAAGCTGAGTCAAGTCAAAGCAGAGCAAAGGTAGCACACCGTCACATACTTCCAAGGTGCATGGAGAGGGGGGGG
>NC_048410.1:14734314-14745386 GCF_013103735.1 Etheostoma cragini | reverse complement strand
ATGCCCTGTGCACGTCTGGTCTACCCAGGTGATTTTAATTGTTGGTCTGATTCCTCAGGACTGGGCTCTACAGACTGCACTTAACTGACTTTTTCCAGACTGCTGGTTTGCTGCCAGGACTCCTGTGGGCAATATAGCGGCTTATGTCCACATCCAGCATATTAATCTGTATCTGTTATACCCACAACACCCACTGCGACTAATGAAAAGGGTTAAATGTGCTAATACATTTTGCTATGTCATAGAAGGTCAACAACAGGTGTAATTAAGAACATTGATTGCTCAATTTCTTTGAGTGACCCAGTAGGCTATTCCAATCCTCTAACAAAACCGGGGCATATATACACATGATTTTCCTACTGTGACATGGCAAAATGTCAGTTATGAAAAATGTCTATTAAGGTCTCTTGGTATGCTCCCTCACTAAGCATAATCCACTTCAACATGTTGGCAATTCTAAGAGGAATTAGTAAATTAAGTTTGAGTGTTAACATGACCCTTTCGCTGTTTTTACCTTGCAACAAGACAGCAAAAATGACATCTGTAGGATAATGTAACTACCAGTCTGAAACATCCACAATTTATTTCTATTACTATCATAGCTTAAAGTCCAATTAAACCTTTTTTTATGTACATGTTGCCTAGATTTTAGAGGGTATTACTAGTTTATGCACCACACTGGTGAGTGTGTTCAACAGCTGTAAAAACATGACTTAAATACAGCATATTCCCAAACATATGGCCCACAAGTGAAGCAATCTGACCCCAACAAGAGACGTTTTGTAGAGTAATGTCTTTATGACATTGAAGACAAACACAAGTTACTTTCAATTTCACCTTTTAAAACAGCAAATTTATTTGTCTTTAAAAAATAAAAAAATCAACTAAAAAGTATAACTATTTCATTGCCACTAATAGAAACAGTACGGAAGCACTGAGTCTTTGAGCACTTTAACTGCTCTTCAAGTATGTTAATTCAGTTCATAGATTATTCTTCTGCAGTGGAAAAGTCACCAGGATGGTTGGCCTGAGGGCAGGGTTGCAACTCCAAACTTCATTCTTGATAGTAATATCCTGGTTGTGGCAGAACCAGTGTTATTGACTTTGCAAATCCACAATAACCAAGTTAAGAATCCACTATTATTTGATCCAGTGACAAGTCTGATTCCAGAGCAATGTAGCTGATGTGCAAGCGCCCCATTCTTCAGAGTGTAGTAATCAGGGAGAGGAAGAGTTGGTCTCACAAGCAACAATTTTAAAAGATTGAGTAAAGGGAAAAGAAGGAGTAGACTGTAAAGTCTAGTCCAGGCAAGAAGAGAGAGAACTTACAACCAAATAATATGGACAACTAAATCAGCAGAACACGGTATGCTCATTACAGTTAAAATACAAATAAAAAGCCATCAATCAACTGTAATAACAATAGCAGTGACTTCAAAACCATACCACTTAAAATCAGCTCATAAGTAATAAAACTGCATTACAATTTATGCTGTGGGGAAACAATGAAATGTTTTCCACATGTAAACAAATTCACTCAAAAAAAATAAAAAAAATAAATCAAGTGTGCAGTTCTCTTAGCCCCTCCTTCATCTACATATACCCCATTCACCCTGACACTATGCGTCACAATTACACCAAAGAATGCAAAGTCAATACCAAACATCCAGCCTTTTCTTCCCTTATACTCTGTTTTATTCTTCTCAAAACACATTTCAGAAAGTGATAAAGTGACAAACCTCGGATGCAACCCTTCTGAGTGTTTTCAAAATCTGCTAAAAAGGAACAAAAGATAGGACTATTGAGATTCAACTCCCTGTATGTGTCAGTGTCCTCCCTTTACACATCAGTCCCAAAGCCTTTGTCCCTTCATCATATAAATAAGCCTCTCCAAGCCGGTCATCTTGGGTGCAAAAGAAAGCGATGCAGATACTCTGAAATGGCCTCCCAGTGCCTCCAGAGAAAGGCAAGGAGGATAACGAGGAGCAGCGTAGAAAACGTGCGGCTGCGTGTTTTCATTAAGGGGACGACACAGTTAGCCACCGTGGACACGAACACCAAAAGGACTGCCATAACAGCTAGGAGCACATTGATAAGTTTTCCAAGTAGAGTCCTCGCTGTGGCGTTCTCCAAACCCTCGAGCTGGACCACCTGCTGTTGCTGCTGCTGCAGCTCCATCTTGGAGATACGTGTCTGACATGCCTCCAGTGCCTCCTATAGATCAGAGACAAAACTGTCAGTGAAATAGCTCTGCTGACAAAGCAGAAACATGTTCATTTTGGTGAAGCTCACCTGAATGTCCCTTGCTCTTTCATAAGACTGATAAGCAATCTTCTCCTCCATGCTGGCTAGTTCCTGTTTCAAGTTCAGTATTTCATTCTGGTGCAGTTCCGTCAAGTCATTGAGCTGTTCTTCTAAACGTTCACACCTGCAAAAGAGTGACAGTAGTACGTCACAAACCGGATGTTTTCTTTCTACCCACACAGACCTGCTATACTACACTAAAAGATATGATAGGATACCTGTATCGTTCCTCTTGCAGGGCCTCCATGATCAACGTGTAGTCCCGCTGATAGTGGCCTTTTAAGTTTTCAAAGGACTCCTCCAGTCGACCTTGGTTTTCCCGGAGGTCTTGGATCTCATGGAGTATAGCATCAAAGCCTGAGGCCTGGGCATGATCAAGGGTATTTCCTTTGGAGCTAGGAGGACCTCCCGGGGCTCCAGTCGTGCTGTTGGCTCCTGCAGAGCCAGAAGTGGCGCTAGAGCAATCCTCATCACTGCCATACTTTGGGCTGGACTGCAACTGTCCGGTTCCAAGGATCCTCGTTCCCCCTGGGCCAACACCTTCATCTCCTTGGTTTTCATCCAAGGAGTCTTTCAGGGCTGCAATGTTATCAGCACTGCCGAACTTGTTGCGGATAAGTGAGGCAATTTCTCTCGGCTTAGACACCACGGCTCCGGCTGCAGAATGAGTGGCTTGAGAGAAACTGGAGAGGCCGCCTGTCACCTGTAATGAGTGCGGTCTGGTCAGTTCTAAGGCTGCGTCACAGTTGCACTTGGGCTGTAACGAAATGGAAAATAAAACCAAAATCGCGACACATAGCTCCACGAACCTGTGTCGTGGTGGGAGAAAGCAGAATCGCAACACACCCCTTCCAACTCCCAGAGTTATCCTTCTCGTCCAGATCCAGTGGTACCACATCTTTAAATTACTAGTAGTCCTTTTGGTGCCTTATTTTTGTTTTGTCTGGTAAATTTACCTTACTGTACAGACGGCTAAAAACGAAAGTGGGGGCACTGGTAATGCTAACGGAGGTGTAACATTACGAGCGGCTGCTGTTGGACTCGGCCGTCTGGGTCTGTTTCCCCGACGGTTCAGTAAATTGTTGTTGCACCGGAATTAAGTGCTGGCCGGGATGGCTGCTAGCTGGCTGGGATCTGACTGTGGAATGGATGTGTCTGCGGACCGGGCTGTTGTCAGCTCTCATCCCGACTGAAGCGTCTCAGCGCTGGGAGACTGAGGCAGAAGACAGGGGTGTGCTAGCTAGTTAAATCACCATTCGATTAGTTGTCTATCCACACAGTTAACGTTACTGATGAATTTGTGGGTTAGCTAGCCCAGAGTTGTTAACCGTGGTCAAAACAATCTTACTAAAAATAAATGAGCGTGTTGAACGGGGCCATAATCTTATTTTAACCACCAAGAATTCCATTAGGATTAGCCACTTGTCAACCAGCAGCTTTAAGGTAGGCACCAAAGCACCCTGTTCCCCCTACAGGTTTGGAGGGGAATTGTTACCAATATTCTTATGTCTCATTCCAGCGAGTTAATGAACCACTGAAACTATTTTGGAAACATTATTTTAAGGTACAATAGAATCTTTGGTGTCGGATTGATCAACACTGAAATCAATCAAGCAATCAATCAATATCAATACATAAGGTATCTGTTGTATTACTGTGTTGCAAACTGGGACGTAATCAATGACACAACAATGCCATGTGGCAGAAAAAAATGTATTACAACCCCTTTGTGTTTATCAAGTCAAGTGTCTAATCTCTACTAAGTTGTCTGCTCTCTTAGCTCTTTTAATTTGACTTAAATCAATAAATTTAGATGAAATACTGTACTGTGCATATACTTTTATTGGAAAATACCTTTTCCAATAAAAGTAGAACATTGAAGGCAACAGCAAATCACACACCTTGGCTCCGACATCTTTCAGCCCCTGGTGCATGTCTCGGAAAACATCTTTGGGCTGGCGAGGGATGCCGTTGTGCTCCACCTCTCGAAGTTTCCGGTGGTAATGCTCCAGCTTCCTCTGCAGTTGCTGGATACTCTGCGCTGACTTTTGGTTCTTTTTCTCAAACACCTGCTTGATGCGTGCACTCTGCTGTTTGTCTGCATTATTGGCAAGTTTCAGGTATTCAGCCACGTTGTCATCACGTGCAGTTTGTTCAATTTTGATTTGTTCTGTGAGTTTGAGGATCTTCTGTTGTAGCTGGGCAATGGCCTGCTTAGTTCGCTGGGGGTCTGGGGTATTGTCCACTACATCATACCCATCTGCACCGTAGGGAAGGGCATTGGGTGACACAGCAGGGCCTGATCCATCATAATGATCCATCTGCTCAAAAAAGAATATGGAAAGAAGCTTTTGATCATTTGAAATTTGTCAAGACACAACTTTAACACTGTTAATTATTTAATGCTGTCATGGTATAATTTAATCATGCATTTGCAGCCACTGGGTAGTTTTATGCTGACTGTGACATTTTATGATACTTAATTTGGTGTTTATGATGTCGTCACCCCTTCTAGTGTTAAGCTTTTGTCTAATGAGAACCCTTACAGTATCTATTGTGAAAACTGTGTTTAAATCAGTTTAATACACAGTGCTGTATTGGCTTAATATAAGGTTGTTATTTTTCCGGAAACTAGCCTTTGAAAACCTGCAGTCACCAGTTAGGTTATATCTGTCACTGCCCGTTAACAGCAGATGACGCCTGTAAAACAAAAGTTTCCTTTTGTAACTTCAAAGCTCCAGGTTAAGGAGTCACAGTAGGAGAGATGCAGTAACTGTTGTATAAAAACTTAAAAATAGGCCAAGTTAACTGAGGATTGTCAAAGGATTATTACTTTGATTTTAATTGTTTGCAAATTATGTGCAGCCATAAACAGTTATCAGAGCCTTGAGGCTTAAACTGGGGCGAGAAGAGGAAAGGTAAATATCAATCTGCTTAATTAACACGAACTGAAATGGTTCCATCATAAGATAGGATTCCATTACTGGAAATGTGCCAGTTGGAGCTCCTTGTACTTTGAAGAACTGAATGTAAAGTATGTCTAAACAAGTTTAAGTGTGAACCATAAAGCTAGAATAGAGTATTGTGTTTTCTGACAACGTACAGTACAGGAAGATGTTGAAAAGTTACATTGACAGAGGTGATCAGAAAGAGATGCTAATGAATAACCTTCAGTTATTCATTCATTCATTCATTATTCAACCTTCAGTCCCTATACAGGGATGTCTGGTTATACGCCAATATAAACCAATGCATTGGGTATTTAATTCCAGGCATTTTTACTTAAACTGCAGGTACAGTGGGGCTTGAAAGTTTGGGCACCCCAGGTACAAATTTGTATTAGTGTGCATAAAGAAGCCAAGAAAAGATGGAAAAATCTCCAAAAAGCATCAAATGACAGATTAGACATTCATCTAATAAGTCACAAAAAAAAACATAAAATGGCGTCTGCAAAAGTTTGGGCACCCTGCAGAGTTTATAGCATGGAAAGCTGAGACCTGACAGCGTCATGGATTGTTTTCAGTCGTCGTCTGGAAAGACCAGGTGATGTCAATCTTAAGGTTTTAAATGCCCAGACTCATCTGACCTTGCCCCAACAATCAACACTATGTGTTCTTCTAAGCAGTTGTCTAGAAAACTCAAACTGAAAATAATTGACGCTCACAAAGCAGGAGAAGGCTATGAGAAGATAGCAAAGCGTTTTCAGATGCCAATATCCTCTGTTCGGAATGTAATTAAGAAATGTCCGTCATCGGGAACAGTGGAAGTTAAAGCAAGATCTGGAAGACCAAGAGAACAGAAGAGCTTGCACGATTGTGATAAAAGCAAGTCCAAACCCACGTTTAACTGCACGATCCATCTAGAAAGACCTGGCAAACACTGGAGTTGTGGTACACCATTCCACTATAAAGAGATACTTGTACAAATATGGTCTTCATGGAAGAGTCATCAGAAGAAAACCTCTTCTACATCATCACCACAAAAATCAGCGTTTGAAGTTTGCAAATAAACATATAGACAAGCCTGATGCACTGTGGAAACAAGTTCTGTTAACCGATGAGGTTAAAATAGAACTTTTTGGCCAGAAGGAGCAAAGGTACGTTTGGAGAAGAAAGGGCACAGAATTTAATGGAAATAACCTCTGTCCAACTGTTAAGCTTGGGGGTGGATCAATCATGCTTTGGGGTTGTATTGCAGCCAGTGGCACAGGGAACATTTTGGGAGTAGAAGGACAAAGGGATTCAATAAAATGTCAGCAAATTTTGGACGCTAACTTGATGCCATCTGTGAAAAAAATGAAAGTTTAAGAGAGGCTGGCTTCCACAAAAGGGATAATGATCCTAAACACACCTCAAAATCAACAGGGAATTACATCAAGAGGCGTAAACTGAAGGTGTTGCCATGGCCTTCACAATCTCCTGACCTCAACATAATGGAAAAATCTATGGATAGACCTTAAAAGAGCAGTGCGTGACATACAGCCCAGAAATCTCAAAGAACTAGAAGACTTTCGTAAGGAAGAATGGGCGAAGATACATCAAACAAGAATTGAAAGACTCTTGGCTGGCTACAAGAAGCATTTACAAGCTGTGATACTTGCCAAAAGGGGAAGTACAAGGTGTTACTCTCCAGGGTGCCCAAACTTTTGCAGACACCATTTATTTGTTTTCTGTTTTTTTGAAAGTGTAAATGATGGAAATAAAATCTAACTTTTTGTGACGTATTATACGAATGTCTAATCTGTCATTTGATGCCTTTTGGAGATTTTTTCCATCTTTTCTTGGCTTCTTTATGCACATTGATAAAAAAACAGATTTACCTGGGGTGCCCAAATTTTAGAGGCCCACTGTATATTGCACAAATTAAAACAATTAAGCAGTACAAACAGGTTCTTGGATAATTCATTGTTTATCTGTATTTGTTGAAGGGGCTACAAAGCATGGTGGCAAGGAAACAAACATATCAACCTCCTCTGAGGATTGTGGATTACAAATAACAGGTCATGCGTTTTCTTTTTTAAGATAGACAGGAAGACAGAATAAAGTTTTCCTATTTTAGCTTGAAACATCTGTTGATAAACTTAATTCATGCTTCCACTGAGTTGCCAGAGCTGGCCCCCTCATTTAACAACGTCTACTTTCTCCAGATTTGTCATTTTGAGATTCCCTTTCATACTGCTGGAATTTAGCCCACTACTATGGCCCTTTAGTGAGTAAAGATCTTCTATTGTCTGCTCTTATTAACATGCCAGGTTTTATATGTTCTAAATACGACAGACATTTCCAGATTTCTATCAAAATTCAAATCTAAAAAACAACAATCATCCCACAAGTTTGTGTTTTTTTAGCCCTGCAAGCCTTCTCTGACCTGAAGTACACTCAGACAGCAAAAGGCTAAATTTAGTAAGGCTTAAAGCACACAGTGACCAACCACTCAATGCAATCGCTGACCTTCCACCGCTGACAGCTCATCTCCCCATTTACCAGTTCATCGAGGCACATTCAAACCATTAACATTTGCACAATTCACTTAGTAGACATCCTTGCATAGATATAAGTGCATGACTTAATTGTATCTTTTGTTTATACAGCTATGTTGCAAACAAATACAATGCATTTGTTTCCTCATGAGTGCACAGTGTCTCCTTGGTTTACGATTTGCATTGTGTCCTGAAGTTTTTCTATGAATACAAAATTTTAAGATTTTATTTAGTAATAATAATCTTTTGTTATGCAAGTTGTACTACACATTTTCTAGGACATGTTCTAACCTTTTTGTTCAAAATAAAATAAATAAAATCAGTGACAAAATCCCTGAATAATAGATTTTTCTATTTAAATTCTATTTAAAAAGATAGATAAAAAGATTAATAAATTTAAAAAAAAAAAAATTCCAACCCCAAAAATATTTGTAAAGGAATAGAGGAGATTGTTTGTGTTCCAGGGATATAATAAGGTTAGTGGAGTACTCTCAATAATGCATGCAAATGTTTTAATCAGTATTAAGTGCAAAAAGAAAAATCTATTATTCAGGGATTTTGTCACTGATTTTATTTATTTTATTTTGGACAAACAGGTTCTAAATTGTAGAACTAATTCCCATCATGTTTTGGGGGTGCAAGCAAGAAATATGGTGCTATGGCGTCAGTAAACTGTTGGCAACACCTTGAGCCGTGTTTTTTTTATAGTTTGGCAAATTAGCAACTTGGCCGCTCGATCTCTTCAGTCCCTCTCTAGCTTGCTTGACCACATTACCGTGAAACTTTTTTTATAACTAACGTTAAGTTTTCTTTAAGAAATGGTTATGTTATAAGCAAGAGCAGAGTGCAGGATGTTCCTTTTTCGAAATTTCTATGAAACGAGGATTATGCCAGTTTGCATGTATGGGGGTGTTCAATGTTGGATTTAACTACCTGTTTTCAGCTTATGATGAAATAAATATCAACATATTGCTGGAAATAAAAATGTGAAAAGACAGAAGCTTATTATAAATATTTTAAAAATGTGTGAATAAATCTAACTGCCCCATGACGGATTTACATTTCACTTTCCACGAGCCGTGGCAGACAATGTCAATTCTTAGTCGGGGATACCCCTATTAAACATGATGATTACGATACGTAAGTTCTGTTATAAGACATTTGACAAATATTGGATTTATGATATATACAGTATATAGTGTGTATGTTAATCATGGTTTATCTCTCACCTTGACTACTTGACAGGACTGAGACACTCACCTTGTCAGGCTCCTCAGTTGATTGGTAACCAGAGGTCAGCAGCATGTCAACTAGAGCTGGGCTGCTGGGTGTATCTGTGGTCGAGGAGGAGCGTGGGCGTCCAGCCTGCAGCAGGGCTTCATGGGTGCTTCGCCGGTGGATCTGTGGGCTACCTTTTTGGGGAGGATCCCCAGTGCCCCCCACCTTGCTGCGGCGGCTCTGCAGGCTGGAGCCTCGCTTCATAATTGGTGGAGCACCTCGGATCTGCTGCAGAACACGGCTCAGAGCTGCGGGAGGGGCGGAAGGGTTATCAGAATCCAAAGGGAGGGCCAAGGTGGCTGGAGCGTCCCCTACTTCTGACCCTACATCAGTGGTTTCGGAGGGAGGGGCACCTGTGCAGGACGAGACAGAGTCATGTGGGGAAACAGAGGAGCGTCGGCGCTGTGGCTGGAAGAACTGCTTCAGGCCATGGCCTAACACTCCCAACGCTCCAATGTTCTCCAGGGCATTGTGGGTGATTTTGGACAAGCCATGCTCTGACTCCGACGCCCTCCTGCCGACCTCCGGCTCCGCTCGGCCTCCTGTGTCCGTCTCCTCTGGACTCTGCTCACTACTACCCTGATCCATCAGAGACCTCCAGCTTCACAGTGAGGTTCTACTTGGGGGTGCAGGGGACTAGCTACGCCCCGTCAACACCCCCACTTTGAGTGACTGGTTGAAAGCCGGAAAGCAGATGGGAAGAGTGCTGAGTTGGGCCTTTTGAGTGGACATGCATCTGTGGCTTGGCTCAATGTCATGCTTGTCTACTACAAAAGGAAAATAAAATGAATTACGACATGCAGCAGCGAGTGATGAACATAATAAGCAGCAGAATTAAAAACAAGCAACATAAACTGGGTTGACACGGACATGAACAGGTTTTTTATTCATTTTGTCCAAACAAAACATATTTTCGCAAACAATTCATGTTTGAAAAAATATATGTCTCACTGCTGAATGAAAACCGTAGCTTCATTTTAGCTCAACAGCATATGGCATGTCTGACAATGCCAACCCGGTAATGCAAAAACACAGTCTACCAAATAAACAAGTTTTGAGAACAGTTTCTAAAATGCCAGTCTGTTATACTGCACATGTTGAAGGTCAATGCCTTAAGCAGTTTCTGAAATCACTTTCTATTATTTATTTCGGGGCCTGACTGTACAATAGCCCTTATTATAGTTGAATAATGACATTTCAGAAAGTGTATATTATGGAAATTAATCAACATAAGTGAGGGTGCTTGGATGGTGCTAACAAAGAGATTGCAGTGTGAAAAATGAAAATTAAATTCTAAACAGACAGTGATTATTATATAATTCTATACCTATCTACGGAGGTCTCCTCTTTCATCTCCTTTCATAGCAAGGCTTTATCCTGTAATGTGAAGGACCATTCCAAGACTTTGGCTCTCAAATGACTAATGATTATGTAAAAGCCTTTTGGTTTATCAACATGTAGTGAGACACTAAAAAAAGCAAGAAAAAAAAGTTGAGACAGAGTGTGACGAAAGCTTACCATCAGCCCAGCTTCCCCTCTGCTGACTCACAACTCAGGATTGGCTAAATGAACAGAAATAGAAACAAAAAAAACTAAATGATGTGCTCCATACAACAGAAAAGGAAAAGGTTAAAAAAAAAATATGCATACTGTGGCATTACACAGAAATAAACAGACCTGAACACAAACCTCCAACTCAGTAGTAATGAATATGTAAAGGAATGCTACACAGATGAAACTTCAAAGCACCTAACATGCTGAATGTTTCAAGGAGTTTGTTAAAAATCTTAAGAGGCAGGAGTAAGTCAATGCGGGATGAGCCTTGTTGTGTTATAATAGCAACTGTTGTACATTACAGAAGACGCTGTTGAAGAAATTCGAATAGTAGTTCTACACAGAGACAAACATCAAAACATTGCATGAACGCTGCTCAATGGAGCTTGTATGGGGGGGGACTTCGGGACCTCCTCTCCTAGGCCAACGAGCCAAAAATGTGCACTACACACACACA
>NC_048410.1:14678452-14734214 GCF_013103735.1 Etheostoma cragini | reverse complement strand
AATGTTCAAGCATTCCCTTTCCAAATCCAGAAATCTATACAGTTCTGCTAGGCCTACGCATGCTAGCATAACGTATTAGTTAAATTAAATTGAAATTACACCCATTACTAAATGTGCTTTTCAAAAAGACCAGGATACAATTCATTTAACAGTAAATTCACTGTTTGAATTACAGGGGTCCGACCCCCTAGATGAGACTTGAACCCTCCCAAAAAGTGATGAAAACAATAAGTTTTGGGGGTACTGAAAAAAGTAATAAAATATAATATTAGTGTATCCATAATTGTATGTATTTAAATGCAGTATTGACATTACCAGCAATTCAGAAAAAAATAATCTAATGTAATATGATTTTCAAAACCTCACTACGGGGAGGTGTATTAAGACTAGTTCTTTGATATCCTTTCACTTGCTGTCAAAACGTACACGGGCATGCACTGGTGTGTCACTAACTATGGTTTCTCTTTGAATTTGAAAGCTGATTCACATACTACAGTTCCTTACCTGTCTTAGGATACCCGGCAAATTTTAAGAGTAAGTGGCTAAATCAACTTTAATCTCAGCCAATGGGCTGCTGACTTTCTGTAGACGCAAGAATTGTCCGGCGAGCACACAAGGTATTTCTCTCTTGTGGCCGCCACTCCTCTCTCTTCTGTTTTGTCCTTAGTAAAACTGTTTTTTTTTGTGTTTTTTTACTACAAATATAGGCTACCTAAGGAAAAATTATAATTTGATATAAATTCCCATGGTGAGTTTGTGATTATTTGGCTAAAGATTTATATTTTTTACTAGCTACCTTGCTGACACAACCACTATGCTTTATGCTAATGATTGTGTAATGACGCCATAAATATACAAATGAGTGTTTTACATCATCTGTAAAAATAGCTGTACCCTCTCAAAGCTCACGGTATAATTCCATCACTGAGTAAGTTTGTGATGTACCCTCCTTTAGTCTCGAGCACCTAGACAGGATGTTTTACAAGGCCCAGTGAGAAGCGTGTAACTCTAAAAAGGAACTAGCCAAAGCCTAAAGTGATCTGACTATGTAGTAAGTGGTTTACTTTGCAGAAAAATGGAAAAACGATTCCATGAGTCAGCAGAGCTACGAAGTATCACTTAACAAGCCAGCAGCACAATCTAGCACCAAAAACCCTATGAAATGCTCCATTAGTGATACACAGTGACTCATTACTGCTGGTTCTGCTGTTAGATCTGTACTGCAGTTTGGGAAGAAAGCACTCTGTTAAAGGGTAGGGGTAGGTGGTAGTGAATAGTACAGTAATGAAAAAAAGAATACCCTTACAGAGTTTATCCGATCAACATGCTGAAACAAAGGCTTCATTTTTAAATCGTATTATTGTTCACTTACTGCCACCACAGCTTAATTCACTCATTACTCAATGCAAATTAAAACATCAACACAGTATTCACATCAAGCATCTGTCCCTCTGTAAGGGCAATACTTTAGTGTAAACTGATTTATTGTAACTTTAAACTGCATTCACTTAAACATAAGTTAACATAAGTGATTGTGTTATGTTACACGTGTGTTAAACCAGTTGTGTGAGTTGTCTAGACTCCTAAAAGGGGCAGCTTGGCTTTTGCAGATTATTTTTGTTTTAGTTTAAAACTCAGATTCCAGGTACAGATGCACATCTGACTGGCTCTTTGATAGACATGACATAATGTTAAGGCTATTATCATAGACTATATCTCTATGTAGCCAACTGATTTAACACTACTAAGGTTAATTTGCAGATGCCACAGATTGTAAAAACCTGATCCTGACTCACTGATCATAGGCAGAGACACAGCCGTTTAGTGCCTTGTGCAATGTATGGCAGTAGAAACTCAAGACAAGACATAGGAACGTACAGTCCATGCAGACATGGAACTGTATCCCTCATCTACAATAAAAATACAATAAAGTCTAACTCCTCTAGGAGGCTAGGGGCAAAGTGTTCTCTCAGAAGTGGGTCAGCCAACATTCCCCTATCACTCTCTGTACATGCAGGGATCCAAGGTCACACCATCTACAGAGGATTGTGCAAGTCTAGCAGCATTTAAGAATTTACTTGTGTTTTAGAAACATTTCTGCTAAATGACAGCAGGAGCACGTCCATTTATGGATCTGTAAGCAGTGTGTACTCTTAGGTCGCTGCTACAGCATAATCCTACATTTATTCCAGTTATCCTACTTCTGCACATATCACTCAAGATCCACACTTTTTAGTTTCAGATGTGTGTGTTCACAAAAAAAAGCAATATATTCATGTTTGTATTAAATATTAAAAATGGGTTGAAATCATACACATTAAGTAGCTCTTTTGCATTGTCTCTCCATTTTTCTCTTCACTTTTCTATTACTGGTGGTCACATTTTATTAGAGGACCTTGTATACTCAAGGCAATAACAGTATTGTTCGGGGAAGATCTGTAAAAACCAAAAACATTTTGCTCTGTGATAGAGAGAGAGACGCACGCACACGCACACGCGCACACACACACACACACACACACACAATTTAGCAAGACTCCAACTATAAACACACCTTCAGATGTGGTCATCAGCGGATGAATTGTGGATCTATTAACACCAGGAAAGGCGTAATCCCAGGGATTTCCAGCAGTGCTTCCTCTGGGTACTTCTTACAAATGGAAAACCGGTGGGATAGCTGTCAAACTTTAGTCAGCTGTTTCCATGGACATTTAGAAAAATCACATGCTGCAAAGAAAAACAAAAAGAAAGAGGCAAGACATGAGAAATGTTTTTTTTACGAAGAGATTCTGGCATTTTGAAACTGACAACTTCAGACAGTGATGATAAGTGATGTCCCAATTTGATATAACTTTATCGAACCAATCTATTCATCTTGTAGTCAAGTCTACAACAATTGTTTTTTTGTATAAATATGTGTGAAGTGCTATATGGCTATCTGTGCTCATCATGACTATGGTTCAACCTCAGTATTACTCATTTATTTTATATATTAAGCAACCATCATATCAGATTGCCAGCTGCTCAGACTTAATGGATGGGCCTGTCCACCTCAAGTCAAATCAATTCAAAAATAGATCAATAGTCTAAATCACAGTGAGAAGAAAGCTGAAGAAGACAACAGTAGTTTTCATTGATCCATTGGCATCACAGTAAGAGATGAAGTTGGACAGAAATCTAACCGGCATGCACTATCAGCAGATTTCAGCAGCACCACACAGCAAACAGAAGTTAGCCATTAGCCAGTGAACATAGGTAATCAAACCAAGATACTGTTCTTAGTATTATTTTCATTATTAGGCTTTGGCACAGACCAAAAAAGAGATAACATGAGAGTGAATATTGGACTAACATTCATTAGTGCAGAGAAATACAAATCAAGACAAATGCTTATTTATGCCTGCTGGATGTGTAAACTGTTTACAAAAATATTAACCATAACAACGTTATAATGCAATAATATTAGAGTGTGGGTTTTTCCAGGTAGTTGTGGAGTTACTCTGCCAAAAGGTGGCAAAACAAACAAACAAACAAACCATTGATTGCAGCATCTTTCCAAAAGTTATTGTGGTAAATAATCATGATTTCAATATTGACCAAAACAATCGTGATTATGATTTTCAATAATCAAACAGCCCTACATGTAATGCAGCCTATTGCAAGATCCAATATTTAGGGTAATGACGTTTACAGTGATTACTCAACCCAAAGGAACCGGTAATGCCATTTTCACAAGGAGCTCGTACAACATAACCTGGCCTCATCACTTGTAAATGGCTAAATGAAAACACGTGTTTTAATGTTGTACAGCACAGGTCTCCAAGGCGTTTTAGCTTAATTAACGTTAATGGTGTGATGTTAATTAAAAGTGCCGAATAGCCCCTTCTGCGAATGGCTGCAGGGCATGACCCATTTGCCTGTTTTATATAACCAAAACTGAGACAAAATAATTCAACGTGACGATTAAACAAAACAAATGTTAAACGCAACAATGTATTCAGACAAACATTGCTTTCTGCATGAGTACGCGGATACAGTCGTACGTCTCCGATGAGATCACCACCACCCCTTCAGTAGAACACCTACTCCCTTTTTATTTTGACTATTACGTTAAACACAAACTTTATTTCAAACACACTTACGAGTGATACCATCGCCACACAATGTAGGTTAACGTCAGTTGATTCAATTATTGAAAAGGTTACAGGTGCATTCGATGTCATACATTTATGGTTATGGTAGTATGCGTAACGTTAACGTTTGCTTAACAACTTAAACAGATGATGTGATAAAGTAAGACGTGTACACAACTACCAGGCTGTATCTATGAATAACGTTAATAAGTTACTGAAAATAGACTGAGCCCACCGGTTTAACGTTAGCTAGAGATAAGAAGAGGATAAATTAGCAGCTCACTAGCCAACGTTTCTAGGCCTAGCCTTTAAAACAACCAATTGCAGGATATATTTGCCGAAAACGTCAATGTAGTTTGTCGTTTTTTTGTATGCTGGTGCTAACCGTTGTGGTAGATAAAGTCAGGGTACATAGTTGACTCCGTTTTGATGGCTTTTATCCTCCTCTTGTAGCTAGCTTTACAAGCTAACGTGGTGCACCGGTGATGTTCGTTTTATTTTACAGTGCACACCGGTGCGTTCTGCTGTGCGGGCGAGGTCATAGTGTTATGGTACTTTATGTGTAGATAGGCTCTGTATACTAAATATTTAGCATTTATAGCATCTGTCAGAGGTGTACATGTCCAACAATTGCCTTTATCACAACAAGAGCATTTCATCTTTTTTAATTAGTTACAGTTATGGTCTGATATGTTTTTCAAAAGAGTAAACAACAGGTTTACCTGTTCAAATAACATGTCATGCTCCTACATCCGGAGTTTAATTGTTGTATCACATAGCCATATATGACATTACAAAACAAATGAATCCCTCTACCCGTTTGGCCATCAAACTCACAAATTGAACATTGCAATTTATTGGTATTGTGTCATAAATATTGAGGCACTCGTTTAGCGTTTCTCGTCTTAGAAACTAAAGTCTAATAAACTTTTGAAAAATGCAGAAGAATCCTGTCATATTGACACACCACCATAAAACGGTCCTCACAGGTGTGAAAAGTTCAGACACACCGGGTGAATTTAGAACGGAGGTATTGGGTGGCCATCTGTCACATAGCCTACTCTCACAAGGTTTCTTAATCACACTTTGGAGTCTTGTATTTCACGGTGGCGTATTTAAATCCTACAGTCCGCACTATCCTAGAGTCCCCTCTCTGCATTGCTGATTTACCAGTCTTCAGCTGAAGACAAAAAGTCGAAATTGTTCAGAGTCAGCTAAAAGTAACACTTGCTAGTTCAATTTAATGCAACATTCTGGTCTGACCGCTTTGATAATATCATTGAATCTGGCCTGGGTGTCGTCTCCAATGTTAAGCACAATCATTCATTTGTTTTTCGTAATCACTCACGTATAACTACACTAAACATCGCCCATCCAGACTGTCGTGGTGACAAAACAGGCGCTTACTCGCCGCCTGGCCACTCAGCCTGTCAGTTAGCAGGCTGGCTAGACACTCGAGCTAAAAAACATCGCTTCAGCCATGGTTAGCTACAGGCAAACAGGGCAACTCGCCAGGCGGGCGCGACAATGGATAAACAATGTTAGTCAACCGTAACCGTGTTGCAGATCGGATAACAGCATAAGGAAACATTTCATTCATAGACCGGTTCGCAAAATGTGGGATTTAAGGACTTCAACTTACATGGGCGCTGAGAGGATTGTGTTGATGACCGTTCATTTCTTCCGATGGTGGAACACTCCCACGGTGACGTCAAATAGCGTGCTCGACGTCAGAACAGCTGAGTGGCAGACAGAATAACCATCCTTTCCATACATG
Organism: Etheostoma cragini; assembly: GCF_013103735.1. Lineage (NCBI taxonomy): Eukaryota > Metazoa > Chordata > Actinopteri > Perciformes > Percidae > Etheostoma > Etheostoma cragini. The sequence continues at coordinate 14,728,304 of NC_048410.1, read as the reverse complement.
TTGACCAGTTGGTTACATTTATTACTATTTTAGACATGTATGAATGTGTATATGAATAGTGATAGGGTATTTAAGGCTATAGCTATTTGAGGACACTTAAGCTCGTGTCTCCAATGTCTCGTCTGGGAAAATATAATACTTGGTATTTTACTGAAGTACTTCTAGACTTCACATAATTAAAAATTGTGTTTAGGCCAACACAAAATAGTCAGTATGCTCTTTGCTTAAAATGATGTTGTTCCAGGCAATGTGGTTTAGGTTTGGAAGCATGCAGAGTTAAAACAATTTGTGTATCTAATCAGCAACATTTTTGATTATTGAATAATCATTAAAGTCATTTTTTGTAAAGCAAATATAACCAAAAAGTAACTGCTTTCAGCCTCTCTAATGTGAATATTTACTAACCTTTTTAGATTTCCATAATAGTTAACATGACATTTTTGGGTTTTGGACTCTATTTTCGGACATTTTGTATGGCCAAAACAATTAGGCAAGAAAATAAAAAGGAAGATTAACTGGTAATGGAAAGAAGTGTTTGTAGCCATAGAAACAGCATCATGCTTAGAAATATGTAAAAAAAAAAATATATATATAATAATAATAACAATTATATATATATACATATAATGAATTAACTCTACCAGAAGAAATTATATATATTATCAGTTAAAGAAAAAAAGACATTGGAGTGGCTGTGGACTCACAACCTCACCGTTTCTAGAACCCAACTATGGCCCTGAATGTCTTACCATCATTATTCAGACAGTAGTCTACTTGTGCAGCTAACCTTGCCCTTTCTTTTTCTACAGAAAATTTACATTTTGAATCCCTCTTGCTAAATACAAAGCAAGAGACGATGCTTAGAAAATCTGTCATAGCATCGCTGGACAAATCTGTGAGGTTAACCAAAACTCACCTTTACCAGTTTCCTGAAGCTGATTTTGGCCTTTGAGGAGGGAAAGGATTAAATTGAGGCATGGCACGATACATAGACTTAAATTCATACGCATCAAATGGAGCTGGGTTTGCAAGATGATCAGGAAATACTGGATTGGGAGCCTGCTGGGGAACATATCGTACTGGCATATAAGGGTGTGGGTAATAAAATGGCTTTTGAGCAGCAGCCTTTATAGCAGTATAGCTGCACTGGTTGTTGAGATTGTAACAGGAGCAGTGTTTTGAGTATTTTCTCTTTGAGAGGGATATTTAGAAGGATACACAGGGATCTGGTAGGTCTGAGGATACACATGATATGGTTTTGGTTGCTGGATTACATATTTGGGATGCTAAAGAGCTTGAGTTTGACCTTGTGGAGGCAGCAGGAGTTTTATGGATACTGAGGGGCCATTGGAAACTGGCTGCTGGAGAATACAAGGCTTCCCATCGTGCTTCATGATGGAGGAAGGTGTGGTAACCAAAGCATCTGTGCTTGTGGCAGGAGTAGGAGGAGGAGGGATGTCGGATAAAAGAAAATTCCAGGTACCATGGGTAATTTAGGGGAAAAGGACATGGAGACGACGGCATCTGAGGTAGTTGGGCCGGGGAGCAGTAGTGTTATTCTTAGCCATTGGTTGCGTTGGTAGTACAGGTGGCTTGAATAGAAATGCAGTGTGCTGAGCTGCAGGTGATTCTTGGTTTTCAGTGTCTGTAGCAGCACCTGAGGGAAATTGTGGATGTTGTGGCAACAGTGCCATTCTACCTGCGGTAGGGGCAGGAGTGTGTGGTGGAGGAGTGGGCCCAGAAAACACTGAGTAGAACCATTGGGAAATGGGGGTACAAAGGATACTGCAAGACCTAGCTACTATCACTAGGAGGCATAGTTGTTGCTGTGGTTGGTCAAACGTCCTGTGACAAAGAGAGAGTATACTTCTTATCCTGCAAAGAAACAAACTGAGTCAATAAAAAACACATGTACATTTCAGCTTCCATTTTTAACCATAAGAGGGCCCACCATACCTTGATCTCTATGTACAAAACTCTGTTGTAGGGTGCAGTGAGAGCCAGTCCTCCAGAGAGCACGTCAACAGCAATGCCACAACTGCTACAGACCCATGAAAGGGGCTTTCACTTGTCAGACACTGAAAGAGATGAGATGACAGATGAGAAAAATATACTAAAACACTTTTATAAAGCCAATAAAATGACAATATGTTAAGTCACTGATGCCTAACTTTGAGTTCATTTGCCGCATTACCACCAATCTTTACCACCATGCCAGATGGTAAGCCAAAAACAGAGGGTGGTGGTAACGCAGCAAACGAGGCAAGACATTGTCATTGGTGGTCCCATAAACACAGTGTTAGTACGTAATCACCACCCTGCAGTGTAAAATCATGTATGAGTGAGAAAGAGGCCCACTCGAAGTTAGAGCATGCCGAAAATTGATCAAACAATTGATTTTATTTGCAGAGGTAGTCTCGCTTTGCCAGACCTTCCTTCACAGTGCTGTGGAGGAGGGTCTGGCTGGTCCACACAGCATTCCTGGTTGGGAGAAAAACTTGCTGTGGTATATTGGCATTTCTTTGTAGCAATCTCAATCATCATGGCCGGCGCTCAGCACTGGGACAAGCCATGGTGCCATTGCAAAATAGCCTCGGGAAGGAACGTTTTCATGGAACGCGTGTATGTTCAAAAGTTGTTTTACTCAAGCATCAGAAAACTGTAATTGGACAGATAGTCTAGCTAGCTGTCTGGATTTAGCCTGCGGAGATCTGAAGAGCAGTTAACCGTAATCCTCATAAATCCACCAAATTTTAAATTCAAACAAACAAAACACAAGGTAACGGACAGCTGGTTGAATGGAGTAAAATCTGGTGCAATTTCCGACAGCAACCGAGCAATCCCGTATGTGAACAACATGGAAATAGACTAGGGAATAGCCAAACGCAAAAGTTAGGAAAAGGCTTAATGAATATCCACTATAATGAAGTGCAGTTTGATTTCAGTTATGCTGGTAATATGGCAGCTCTGGTAAGGTGCAGCAAAGCACACTTCTCTGCGAGACCTCTCCACAGAGAAGCCACATTCAGATGACATTTGAGACAAAGGAGTAAGAGGCCCATCACCTGTTTGACATCAGAAGAAAAGGTTTACAAAGTTTATTATCTATAGGCCAAAATTCCTACCTGTTTATATAAAACCTACCACTATCCAAAAGAAAATGAGGAGCTCTGACTCATTTTACTTTCAGAGTCAAATTGTCACTACAATGCACTGATGTGTTCATGCGCTTCAGTTTTGCATCCATCATATTGCGCAACACTGGAAAAACAAGCACATAAACAAATAAAATTTGGTGATTGAAAAATCCAAACGCACCCAACAGCTCTGCCAAAATACATTGCAATAACCATTCATTGCTCGCTCAAACTAATAGGTTCCATCATGTTTTTAAAAGGACCCAGAGGAGTTTTTGACCAAAAGGGCAATATTTTGATGAGTATGTCCCCATACAGAACACCTTATGCAGGCTACAGCACATGACATGTGACATAAAATACTGAAGTGCCAATAAATAAATAAAAATAGGCCTAAATTTGAGATCTTAAAATAAGAGAATATAATATTCTGTTGTGTGTTTGTGTGTGTGTGTGTGTGTGTGTGTGTGTGTGTGTGTGTGTTTATTTATTTAGAATGCATTGACTTCAGTTATTGGTCATGAACTAGGCTACTGGAGCAATATAGGCCCATAGGCCATCAAAGATAGTTAGGCTATTTTATTAAAGCTTGAATAGGATTATTACTTTGATTATTGGTTGATTTATTCCCTATGTGGTACTTTATTAATAATTTAATACGCACTAAACTCGGTGACATATAACCATCAGCACCATTGTGAATAATGGATCACTTTGTGTGTTCAGTTACAGGATTATAGACGATGCGAAAGGATCTATCTAACTTACCGAATTGTGGTCCCACTGTTCGTTGAACTTGAATGCAAGTGAGCCGCGTCGTGTTGGAGCCGCAGCTGCGTGTTTTCCATCCAGGGCTCACCTCTGAGGTGAAGACTACCTTCTAACGGAGGCCTTCGCACAATAACAGCATCTGTATCAGCAGCTTGGCCGTTATAAACTTGTATGGACATTTGAGTCCCCATCATCAGGAGATACTATTGACAATTGTTGCTAAGCTAATCGCTAAAACCGTCACTGTGTCTGTCCGTCATACATGTAGTCTTCCATCACAGCCAGTTTGGTGAGAGCACATGTGATGATGCATCTCAGCTTTTCTGCCGAAGAAAACCTAACTTAAAGTGCATGTTCAGTTATAGATAGTAAGGTAATATGGAAGTGATTTATCAAATGAGGCAAGCAAATAGTTGTTTGTCAGATAGATTCCACAACAAATAAAAGTTCTTGTTATTCTGACCAAGGCTTGATTTCAAACCTGTTTCAATCATTAAACTGGATGGACTTGCATTGATGATAGTTATGATAATCACAGCTAAAAAACACCATTCAATCAATTTGTACATTCTACATGGGGAATGTTGGTATAAAGGATAAACCCAAAATGCATTAGATTAATATAAATGCATTTGTGCTTTGCGAACATTGCTACACATTCAACCACAAGTATTCCAGTCACACTTCTCTGTGTTTAAGCGCATGGCAATTATCAAGATGATTTATATAAAGTTACTTTAATTCATACACAACAAAAAATCATATTTCTTTCCGCAGAGGTAAATAGTGCAGCTTTCACATATTACCATAGGTGAGCCAAACAAATGCTCACATGACAATCAACCAGTGAAGTTAGCTAGTATATTCATTTGTTACAAACAGGAGAGAGGTGACTGAGATGATAGGAATTTTACACTTACTGATTGAAAACTGTCTACCACGCATCGGCATGTAGAAACGAACATTATAAAAACAAATATTATAAAACTCTTCACATTGTTTATACTATTTATATCCACTGGGGGACACTGTACTTATGGATTAAGTTGTGCTAGAACAACAACAACAAACATTTATTTCAGAAGACCAAATGGAAGTCATATTGCAATGAATAGATAGTAACTGTGTATTTCAAAACATACTGTACATATGGCGTTTAAATTATGTCAATATTACCCCAAAACACAAGTAAAGCAGTTTTTGCTTGAGGCCGTATCGCAAGAGTATAACTGACCACATTATGTGATTGTGCCACTTAATGAAGGCTAGATGTGTGAGGCTAGGTTAGAAGTGGTACTCCTGACGTTAGACGCAGCTTTAACATCTTTCACATTGTCTTCAGACCAGCAATGCTGACGCATCACTGCTGAAAGTGCTAAGTTAAATTCTTTTCACTGATGTGCAGCAGCTGGAGACTCAACACTACCCTCATAATCAGTGATAATACTGGGTGACTGCATCAGCTCTGAGTCTTTACTTTGGAAGCAGTCTAGAGATGCAGAAATAGACTCTGTATCTAACGTCCACCCATAGCCAACATAAGCTGGAGGGAATGTTGTTGTACCACTGTTTCCATCAGCGGTGTTTGTGCCCACAGTTTGAGTCCAAGAGGGAGGTGGAAGTGTGAACAGACCTCCTGTTACAAGCTGTCTATTGTGAAGGGCATTGTCAATGCTGTGTCTGAGGTTAACTGGAGATGGAGGCCACATGTAAAATTCTATAAGTGAAAGAATACATTCGCGTTCACCACCTGGCTGCCACTGTGGTGTAGCCTGAAAGTTAGGGCTGCTATTACTAACAGGATCAGGCATGTATTCTTGTGTAACGGTAGACGGTTGATCATCATACGGACACATTAAATTGTTGCTGATACCTGTTCTAGACAACTTGTACTTTGCCCAGTTATTTGGCATCAGGTCTTCAAAGGTTTTCTCAGATTTTCGTAGTGGCCCATTCCTTTTCCAGGCCAAGACCCTACCCCACCAGCGGGTCCCCTCCATCCCTTTAGGCACCTCAATTCTCCCCTGCCCATGAGAGCCCCTTGAATGACCCCTGGATGGCGTCCAGAAGATCCAGGACCCCAGGACAAGCAACGAAAATCCCCAAGCTAACTCAAGAACTCTGGCCCAAAACTGACAAAGCCACCAGCCCCAGCCAAAGCGCCTCCAGTTCCCCAGAAGCCCATAAAGCCAGAGGAGACTATACATCTGAAGGCTGCAGCAGAGAAACCCGAGGAAGGCGCACAGTACTGTTACTCGCCTTGCACATTTCTCAATCCTCTGTGATGGAGCCCACTGAGGTGCAAAAGACCTGAGAAGGGGATATCGATAGGAGAAAGACTTGAGGATTCCCATGCAGAATGGGAGGCCCCAGGAGAGGGAGAGGGTATGTAGCAACAGAGGGAGAGTGGGGGATAAAGTTGTAGAGAAAAGGTCTGCTACAAGTAATGGAGTGCAATGGGATACAGCCAGCACTCCAACCACCCAGGGGCGCTGCAGTTTTAGCGGGAAAAGTAATAATTTCAACCCTCTCAGTGTGACCATTGTGATGGCAACCTGCACCCACAGAAGGAGCTGCAGAGGGAGATTATGGAGAGCTGCCAGAGTAGCACGAGACAGGATTTGACGGGTGCCATAAGGATCAAGTAGAAGGAGGACACCACGCAGACTTCCACAGAGGATCAGGAGAGTATTTGCTAAGGTCAGGGTGTCACAGAGGGGATGAGGAAGAGTGCATGCACCGACCATTCCCATAACTGCCAGGATTGCCATCAATATGAAGAGGCTGGCTGATCCAAAGACATGTAGTTCCCAGGCAAATGCCAGTGTGCGTCTCATGTCATCCCAGAGCAGATTGGTGCCATTATAGTTTGTAAGAACAACACAAGGACTCAGACCAAGCACACATGGACCTCCAGGTCCTGACAGGTAATGGTTTGTAGTGGACATTAACGCATTGCTTTGCACAGAGAGTTTAGGGCTGTCCAAACCTAAACATGAGAGTCAGGGAGAGGGAGAAATAAGAAACGTCTTAATTTTGATGCAGGGGAATTCAATTTTGTAAACATACATTTTTGAATGAATTGTGTATTTTAAAATGTGCCTTACGGGAGAGAATTAAATGTTCACTTACCATTCAGAAAATCATCATTTACAATGGATGTATGCCTCTCTTTTAATTGTTCCTCAGTTGTTATGTGGCTGCCTTCCAAGAGAGCTTCCTCTGAGATCATGTGCACACTGGAGTGAATGTATCCTGTAATTGAAGTATTAGCTTCATCGGCTCCTTGTTCACGAGCGCCTGAGTGGTGCAGAGTAAGTGCTGGTGTTTTAGTTAAAGGAATTCCAGACCCAGAAGGGCTTTCATTGCTGGCTTGCTCCGTCTTCTTTGGAATGATGAGTATCTGTGATGCTGTACTCTCAACACCCTCCGCAGAGTCACTACTGCTCTCTGAATGAAAGATTAATTCACTGGCCAAGCTGTCTGGAGCATTGTTGTTTCTGCCTGTGCTTCGAGTTATTCGGTTTGAATCAGAGTTGTCCAGTAAATGTGAAGTGATGAGGCTTCCAATTGAAGAGAGAGACACGGTAAGCGAAATGAAGAGCAAGGACGAACGCCCCATTTTGACACTTTTGATATTAAGTCCAAATCCCAGAACCTGTAGGATGACAAAGAAGAACAAGAGGAACAGCCAGGCAGAGCAGACTGACATTGGCTACATAGATTACATTAATACAACCATTCCACTTCAAAATTAGACCCTTATTCTGTGTCAAGACAGGATGAGTCACACAGATTCTTAGATAATTGATCATGTGTTTCAATCCTGTAAAGGACAATGATTTCCCTGTGTAATCCAGTGGGTTCGCACAACATCTGTGAATGGTTTATCTCAGTAAAAGTAACACAGCTTGGCAAAACCATGAAAGTTCACAGGATGAGCCAGTCTGATCTGTCTGTGACCTTTGGTCACAAATGCCAAGCTGCCACTTCAGTTATGTGCAAATCACACATGATTTGAAAGAAAAATCATAAAAACTAATATGATTAAAATAGACAATACAGCACAAGTATTAGGCATAGCCTGCTGCTGAAATCTTAGATGATTTTAGATAAATTAACGTTATTTCTGTTTCTGTTTACTTTAAAACTGCTTAAAACATGAACCACAAGTTTTAAGAAATGCCTTGTGTCCTGACCCATTTTTGATAATTTTATTATTCTACTTATTCTATTAAGTGCACTCAAACAAATACAAAAGTGTTACAAAAGTAGTCCGTAAAACAAGCGTGGGATTTTTCAAACCATTCCCCAACTATTAACATTAATTTCACAATGTTTTCAAAACACAATATCTGATTGCCAAAACAAATTCTCATACACACTAAACCAAAGATTTTAAAAATTTAATAAAACCAGATAATTCCGACGTACCTGTGATTCCTTTTGCTCTGCTTTCTTTAAGTGTTTCATGGGTAGCACTCCACCTCTAGCTGCAGTTCAAGCATGTGTAACATGTGATTTCTGATGTAGTACATAAAGAGCCTCACAGTGAGGGTTGAACCCATTGGATTTACAGGCAGGCTTTCAGCCATCCAGCTGACGTCCTATTTCTATTACTGCACCGGCTGGTTACTTGGCAGCTTCCCATCCCGATCTGTCACCTGCTAAAACCAAAATACCAAGGGTCGATTCTGGAACAGAAAATGCTTAATTAAGCCCCTTCTGGGGGATGATTGTTTTCACATACTTGTTGTAAATAATTGGCTATTAATTACAACTGACAAGCCTCATCTGCCTTTTATTTTACAACAGTTAGTGCTAAGATTAATACCTTCTCTATAGGATTACATTAAGTAGCACAAAGTCACATGAAGTGATAATGTGAAGCCAACTAGACACACATTCTAGTGTTGTTTTATGCCAACTCACTGGCTATTAGTTTGAACCATATGCACATGCCAGGGGTTACATTTGCCAAACATGACATAACATAAACAATGGAGAGATGTTATGCATACTCTATGCTAAACTTTGTAAAACTATTAGTCACAGTTGCCACTTGGATGAATCTTATTATGTTTTTGCTATCGTTGTAGACAATTGTACATAAGAAAAAATGGTAATAAGCATATTCCCACCACCTACCACCACTTCCACCATAGAGCCCCTGCAGTCTGAAGTGAGTGTGGGAATTAACTCTTTCCTATCCAGTGTGTGGTGGACATAGCCTATGCACACAGTACATCTGTGTTGGTCCACCTTAAGAGGGGCGAGAGGCAGTTTGTTGTGGAGAGTACTGGGGGTGGCCCTCAGTAGCACATGCCTGGCTCTTTAAGGCAGACTGGGGAAGTTAGATTTTGTTAAAGGTACATCCATTTAGATGTTTACCAGACATCACCAGAAAATCTCTGGGAAGTATTTTAACACTGCTGCAATTATATGTACTGTATGTTTATGTGTCAGTTTTAAATGACTAAACCTGGAACTTAATTCCAGAGTCCTGTTGTACATAGTCAAACATATAGATGATAAAATGAGGTAGTCTGACAAAATAAGATCCATTTCCTAGCTTTTGTCAGAGCTTTAAACCACAACTCATAGGTGCTGTGGCATACAGAGATTATACTGAGGCGTATAAACAACCAAATTCAGCAACAACAAAAAACATAACGTTTAAGTGAATTATACATTTTGGTTTATTCTTTTAAAGAATTTCCTATAATGAATGTTTTTAGTTCAGATCTATTATAGGCTATATCCGACTGCATATACTATAAGTGCCTATTTTTACGTTATTTCCCCTCTAGTTTTTAGTGCAAGATAATAAAGAATGTAATAAAAATAGGTATGGCTCCAAATCACACAATATGGATGTGAGGTATTTTAAATTGGACAAAACATGTTCATAAAATCTGATGAAACATCATTAAAGCTTGGGACTACAAACCCGTGCCTGCATGTCATCTCTGTGGATGGGAACTCTTGTTAGAACACCGCGGCAGGCCGTCGCAGGCAGGCTTTAAAGGAGTCGCGTTGTTTTCGGGGCCTATACTTCCGTCATGATATATCTCACTGGATAAACACAGGGGAGGTTTTTGTTTGTGTCGTTGTGTGGTGTAGGTCGTAGCAATACCACTCGGAATTCAACTGGATAAACAAATCTGTGCTTTGCTAGAGCTGTGAAACTTGTTTTACTCTGAAGCGTGCCTGAAGACGTCAGACCTCGCCTGCTCGCTACTGCTGTTACATTTTTATCGCAATCTAAACAGCTTTGTTTGCGGGATTACATCGCCATTACACGCACTATGTAGCGAAGTGAATGGTGTGCTGGTGGTAGCTGTTTGACGTTTATTGGCTTTTTAGTTTTAAACACCGTGCCTTGGCGGAAAGGAGAGGATTTCGTTTTATTTAAGGTAGCATGACAGGATCCAGAGCCATCGAGCTAGCTAGCTAACGTTAGCACAATGATTAGCTAGCTAGCGTCATGATATGTATGGAATGAATGGACTGTTGCTTTATTGTTTAACATATGGTGTGAGCATATATGTAGCTAAATTGCATAGTTTACAGTAGAGCTCACAACTCGGTGATGTTAAATACAGTTAGCGGTTGCTAACAAGCCTGTCTGTCCATATGGGCTGTGACAAAACAGTGCCTTGCTAACATCGTGAAGCTAGCTTGCTAAACACTAACGTTAGCTGGAACGTAGACAGTACAGATGATGTCAAATGTATTGTTGTTGCACCATAAACATTTTACCAAAATTGTCTTTCATATTAAAGCTAACAATGTACAGTTAGCTGTTAGCTATATCTCTGACTGTAATGTTTAAGTTAACGTTACTAGAAAAAGTTGATGGAAGCGCATCATTCCTTGTAATGTTAACCTATTGACATACAAGCCAAAATGCACTTTGTCCCTTGTGCTTTTGAAGTTGTTACGTCACCCTGTTGTTTAAATGACAGTATATAGCAAATTAGTGTCGTGCTTATATAATTTCACTGCCCCTCTTATTACAATATTCTTCATTAACGTTATGCATGTCTGTGCTTTCAATACATAGAAAATGGGAGTTCTTTGGGACTTTATTCGAATCTCAAATGTTTGAAAATGTATTCTTTTAGGTCAATTGAGGATGAATGAGCAGGGGAGTGGGGTCGTTTCCTTTGATGAGTATGTGCGGCAGAAGGCCCGCACTGTGCCTCAGCACAGGATGAAGGAGTTCCTGGAGTCTCTTGCCAAGGGCCCTGAGGTGCTGCAGGAGTTCAGCCAGCAGGAAGGTGCGGCCACCACCACAGCCATGGTGTACCAGCAGCAGGGTACCAACTGTGTCTATACAGACAGTACAGAGGTGGCTGGCTCTCTCTTAGAGCTGGCTTGTCCGGTAAGAGGAGGTCCCCTTCTATTATGGTTGATGTTGAATGATATTCTTCACTGTGGTGCAATCTGCTGCACACTCGTGCTTAAGGTACAGGGATGACCTCGGCAAATATTTAATTTCATGTGTCTGTGCATCAGGAATCTGCACAGCAGCATCAGGTGCAAGTTAGTTTATCAGCAATGTCAGTTTATTGTATTATGCCATGGTAAAATTGCACAAGACAGATGGGGCCTGCGGGGACCCGAACCACAGATATATATTTCTCACTAACGAGAAGAAGAAAATAATGAGAACATGAGAAGATGGTGTTTGAGTCTTTTAAGTTAGTGATGTGGGAGTAAAGTAGCTCTGCTATGTCAGCTCTAATACTTTCACCCACTCATTGGAGGAGGTGGGGAAGGATTTTCTGATTCCAATTCAAAGCCCAAATTTCAGATTTTAATTTGAGAGTAAAGCTGCCATTGTACAGTTGATATGTTCATAGTTAGATAAGCTGTTAATACATCTGAGGTAACTTCAGATCTGCAATTGTATAATAAAACCTCCTATATTACAGTTAACAGGCATTGTTTCTTACCTGCAAGATGCCTCATGACTGTAGTGGTTATTGGCCTCCTACTAGTTGTTAGGAGGCATGGCCTTGGCTACACAATGAAGAGGGAACACTCATTCACAAACATTCTCTTTACTGCTGCACTTCTGTCTACTCCTTGTCCTCAAACTTATAAATATTACTTAAGCCCATTGTGGAATATTCCACAATTTCCATTCCATTTCCAATTCCACTACTCTACTGTGGATTTTCAAAGAAATAGGTTTGTGTAAAAGTTTCTTTGGTTTAATTCACTAATACTGATCACTGATGTGATGAGTAGACTGTTTGTTTGATATGCTCAGTATTGATAATATTTGTATTAGTGCAGCTTCACATTTCATTATCAGAAATGTCATTAATTTGGACATAAACTCACTTTATCATCACAATGGTCAGTGAGCAGTAAGTCATTAAGGTACGTAATTTCTTGATATTTTCCTGACGGGCTTGTTTATTTTTCAAACATTTCCTTTGTGCCAGGTTCAGATTCAGGAACAGCCGGGCCAATCAGTTGGCCAGGTTCTTGAGGTGGCCTCCCCCTCACAGCAGGAGCTGCAGGGAATCTCAACAGCCCATTTTGTCCAGCAGGAAGAGCTCACAGAGGAGCAGCAGCAACAGGTACTATATATATATATATATATATATATATATATATATATTTATATATATTTAATTTTTTTGATCACCCACCCATATCAAGTGCATTCATGTGATGCTGGTTTGTGACTGTCAACTGTGTTCCACAGATTCAGGCACAGCTGGTTGCTGCTGTAGCTCGAGGACAACAAATCCAGCTGTCAAGTGGACAACAAATACAGTTACAAGGAACACAGCATATTCAGCTGCCAGGTGGCCAGCAAATTCAACTTCAGGCTGGCCAACATATTCAGCTACAGGATGGCCAACATTTTCAGCTACAGGATGGCCAACATATTCAGTTACAGGACGGCCAACATTTTCAGCTACAGGACGGCCAACATTTTCAGCTACAGGATGGCCAGCAAATTCAGCTTCAGGATGGCCACCAAATTCAGCTTCAGGATGGCCACCAATTCCAGCTTCAGGATGGCCAACAAATTCAGCTACATGGTGGCCAACAAATTCGGCTACAGGGAGGCCAACAAATTCAGCTACAGGATGGCCAGCAAATTCAGCTACCAGGTGGCCAGCAAATTCAACTACAAGGTGGCCAAAAAATTCAGCTACCAGGTGGCCAACAAATTCAGCTACAGAGGGGCCAACAGATCCAGATTCAGACCATAGAGGCCATGTCTCCTTCGCAGCAACAGGACTCACCCAGGGAAGCAGAGAGGAGGTCCACCACTGTCCCAACTGTTCTCCAACCTGCCAAGAAGCGCAAGGTGGATGTCCCTCTATCTGTGTCTTATGCTGTTACACAAGGGCAGCAGGTGGCCACAGTTCTAACCATCCCTCAAGGGCAGCAGCAGAGCTATGTGTCCCTACGACCAGATTTGCTCACTGTTGACAGCGCTCAACTGTACAGCGCTACAGGAACAATCACAGGTCCCACAGGTGAGACCTGGACCATCCCTGTGTACTCCACTCCACAGCAGCAGGGGGTGACTCACATTGCCATACCACAGGACACATACAGCACAATGCAAGTTACCACCACTAACGGTAAGGACAAAATGTCCCCCAGTTCCTCATCAAGGTCTGCAGATGTGCAGTCGGCCTCCACTGGAACGCAAGAAGAAATAGTACAGACCCTGTTCCCAGCGCAGTTCATGAACGGGAACATTCACATCCCTGTGGCAGTGCAGACTGTAGGAGGGACTTACAACGCTGCACAGTCGGTTCACATATGGGACCCAAATAAACAGCAGAGCCAAGGAGAAGAGGGACAAGAGCAGCAGCTCCATCTACAGGTGCGTTCTGACTTTTTCCATTGTCTCTATTGGCCCTATGCTATGTATCCTGTTTTCTCAAAGCTCAAAGATTAAAATGGATTTTAAAAAGTATCTTAAAATTGTTCTTGGTGATGAGAATGAATAATGTGGCAGACATGTATCATTATAATCAGGTAATATTAAGAACATTACCTGACATTATTGTGTTTGAAAACTTACAATTACATTTTTTTTTGTTTTTTTGAACTATCACTATTAAATTCCCTGGTTTCTGTTTGTAATCTTGCATTGAAAAATCACATGTAAATTATTTCTAATTACTGTTATAACATTATCTAGCTAAATTATTATCATGTGATTACAAAGTTAGCGTTTTATTCTTGCCGCCCTCTTAGAAGGCATTAACTGACACTTTTCTTTTGGTCTGATGCAGGGTCACATAGAAACAGAGTGTCATGCTGAACCGCCTACAGAGATCATGGTTCCTGTCTGCCTGAAGCCAGAGGAAGGCCTGGAGGTCTGGCGCCTTTGGGTGAAACGAAAAAATGCGGAGCTTAACAAGCAGGAAAAGAACAAGCTTGCACCCATAGGACGTAAGTCAACCAATAATTGTTTGAACAGACATCGATAAACAACACTGAAACCTATTATTATGTATACTTACGCAAAGGCAAGGCGGCTTTATTTGTACAACACATATCAGCAACAGGGCAATTCAAATAGCTTTACATAAAAAAACAGATAAAACACAAGTATAAACAGTTAAAAATAAAAACATTTTGACGAATAAAACCCTAACCCACTTGAGACTTCACACTTAGTCAATTTTAGTGCTACCTTTTGTGATCACCCTCAGTGTCACTACACTTCACAACTCTATTTTTAGAGACGTCGCCTTTCATCTCCTTGGACTCTTCTTCACACTAATTAAGCCAATCTAGCGTTGCCTTTCGCGTCTACTTAACAACCTTCTTTGCGCGATTTTCAGATCTTTCGACACTACACATTCAAACTTTTTCTTTAAAGTGTTACCGGTCGAGTCTGTCTTTCTCTGTCAAACCACTGCAAGCAATAAAACAATAGTTTTAATTCCTGATGCATTTGCTGTTCATATTTTGCTTTTATTCTGCTTTAAAAATTTGTGTGTGAACTAAGCACTCATCTGTCTGTGGCCCTGTACAGGTCGTCAGCCCCTGCGTTTTCAAGAAGACTTGGTGTCCAGCGCGGTAGCTGAGCTAAACTTGGGTCTTTCCCTGATGACGCAGGAGGCACGAGGATCAGACGAAGAGCAATTCACATCTGATGTTCTATATTATGTTTTCTTGTGCATACAAAAGGTTAGTATCCCCATGCTCAAACAGTCTATCTTGCCAAATGGCGGTCTACTTAAAGTTCTAACCTGCACAATTCTTTATTAATTTTTTAGTATCTCTCCGAAAATGGACGTGTGGACGATATTTTCTCTGATCCATATTACACACGTTTTTGTGGGTGTTTACACAAAATCCTGGATGGTTGGAAACCCAGTGTCCATCCTTTAGGTAAGAGAGAGTCAACATATACAGTACATTTGTATTCAATTGTTTTATAGAAAGAATTGCTCATGGCATGTTTTTCATCTTAGGTTATGTCATCCCAAGTCATGTAACAGAGGAGATGCTGTGGGAGTGTAAACAGCTTGGTGCACATTCACCAGCCACATTGCTTACAACCCTAATGTATTTCAACACTAAGTGAGTAACTGCATCTCACATCTCAATGAGCTGAATTGGTTTTCTTTAATGAAACATGTATTTTTTTTCCAATTATTACTGCGTGTGGTAAAAACACATCTTTGTCACAGGCATTTCCACCTGACAACACCCGAACAGCACATGAAAGTAGCTTTCTCTAAGGTCCTAAGACACACAAGGAAAAACCCCGCTAATGCCAAGGACAAAGCGACCAGCATCCGGCTTCTCAAAGGGCAAGGTCCACAAAGTGCAGGACAGAATGGCGCTCAATACAGTAAGCGTCATGTTCAAGTCTTGCTACAAGTCACAGCCTTTGACAGAAGAAGTTGTTGACGTGCTGTGTGACGTCTGTTTCAGAAACTGATGACATGTATGAAGAGCAGGCTGAGGATCCTGAGAATCCCCTTCGCTGCCCCATTAAACTTTATGACTTTTATCTCTTCAAATGGTAAGTACACTGTGTGTTTGTGTGTGTTTTGTGTTTGACTACCCAAAAATAAAACGTTTCTCCCTTTTCCAGTCCTCAAAGTGTTAAGGGACGTAACGATGCATACTACATGACTCCCGAGCCCGTCGTTGCACCCAACAGTCCGATGTGGTACTCCTCTCAGCCCCTCACGAGTCAGCAAGTCGAGCACGTGCTGGCCCGCATCATCGTGGTCCGAGAGATCCAGGAGATAATCGGCGTTGGTCCGGAGCTAAACTAAGAGGACTGACAGAAACTTGTTCTTTAGTCACTGATTGTTGACTATGCAGTATCCATCCCGACTCTATAAACCTCAATGACCATCATCTCAAATCAAAAGGAACAACTTCTGAAACAATCATTTCTCTTTGAGGGGTGCATCATAAAAGCAAAGATTAGTTTTTTCTCTTCTTACATTTTCTGTTTTCAGCTGGTGGGCTGGACTGTTCTTTCTTTTGACTACCTTTGTAAACCATTGCCTCTGTAACCTTCAAACGGGCAAGTAAGGGAGGTTTTAGTCTTACCGTGGGACTTTGACCTCCTGCCCTCTGAACTCTGCAGATGTGGTACATTTTCCTATAAAAGTATAAATTTGAGGATATAAACCTTCAGTACTTAACCTCACAGACCATTTAACACATTGTCTTTTCAAAGTCCCACTATGATACATGACATCTTAATGGACAATTACAGGGACTTCTTCTCACAATTGTTTTGTATACTGACTACATTTTGGATCACATAATTGATACGTTCAAAACTGAAAAACTTGTGCCTGTTTTCAAAAATGACGTCATTATTTATGCTTTTGGATCATCGAGTGAGTGGAACATCAGATATTCCCAAGTTGAAGTGCTATATTGTGGTAATTCAGGAGATTGGAAACATTTATTTCTCAGGTCAAAGCTAGTGATTTAAACACCCGTCAAGGTTTTTTTGCCAACTTGTTCCTGTATGTATAGTAGATTATTAAACAGGACACGTAGATGGAAGTCTCTGTTTAGCTAACCGTATTAATCCTTGTCTCAAATCATGACAAGAAATTCAAAAAATGATAGTATTAAGTGCAGTGTTACCTGAGGAAATGCAACTCTGACATTTGGAAGAAGGTTTAGTTGTAGGCCTTTTTATAAAAACAAAACTTACACCAATAGCAACCATTGTCTAGTTATTATCTAATTGGATTAACAATATTGACAAAAATAGCTGGGATACAGTTCTGCTTTGTTTATTACTAAAAATAAGTTTAGCACTGTACAGTCATTTTCCATAACCCCACAATTGTTGCAGTCTGAAATTCTGCACAATTGATACCCAAAACATTTAGACATCACTTGAAGAAAAAAAAACGAAGAGGTGGTTATTTATGATCTTGTTGGTCAGGAAGGGTTAAATGCAGTCGATTCAACGTTTGTGTGAAGTATTTGGGCAGGGGACAGGACACGTTGACGTCAGCTCCGTTGGTAGCTGGCAGCGTCAGCCGTCGAGCGAGCACGTGTAGAGGAAGATACCGGATCTTGCTCTGTTCCAGTCCAAGTTTTCCCAACACATGGTCTGGTAATTTCTGTGTACAAAAACAAAAATATTTTATTACAGAAGGTACTAAATGACAGTAACTGAGCCATCCTCTACTGTTTGTATATGTTTAACAATATACCAAAGTGAAAGCAACAAAAACTCAAAAGGTTTCAAAGTATGACCCAACGGATTTAAAAAAAAAGCCGTAGGTTTCAGGATTAGCAATGCCATAGTCTCGCATTGCATTTAAGTAAGGTCTGGCTTTACCACGCATACATTCTAGGATAGGAGAGCAAAAAAAAACACACTCTGGATTATTTGCATTTCTCTAAACCAAGCCCAATTGTCCTGCAAAATGGTCTCAGGGAGGAACTGGTTTAGGTGGAATATTTGCATCACACAAAAACGCCACATAAAATATTAAATGACTTTCTCACTATACACAGTGAGCTATTTAAATTAGCTGGATACATGGTTAAATGTAATTTGCTCTTACTAGTGTATCACCACTTGTACTTTGTGCACAATAATCCCAGCTAATCTGTTTCAGTTAGATAGTATATGCCATAAAACATATTCTTTGAAAAACTGTACAATCATTCTTCATAAGAACCATGCAGACCTGCCTTATTGCACAATCCAAATTTTCTTAAACTTGCCATTTCAGCGTGTTGCTTGTTCGTTCAAATTCCATTTGAGAACGAGAATGGCAACACACAGGGAGCGGAACGGGAGACAGGCAATTATCCTGGAAATGAACTTTGGTTGATTCAGACTAGAGACGCCGCAACAAGTTCTACATTAAGAATCTAAATATTTGCCATGTGGGAGGGAGATGAAAGTACAAGATGCTGGTTTCATTTATAGGATACAAAGAACATATTTGTGACGCACCACACTGACTATGTTTACATGCATATAATATTCCAAATAAGGCATTATTCTGACTAAACTGTGTACATGGCTAATGAAAGTGAATATTGCACTAATAATCCCATTTACATACAGTCGTGCAAAAAACTTTTTTGTTTTCAGTTTTCCACCAGTAGCAGACTTGTTTGACCATGTGCACACAGCCATCCCTCTCTCATTCTTTTAACCACCTTCTTGAAGAAGTCGCCATTGCGATGTTTGTGCATTTCCAAACACTTGTTGATATCCAAGTCTTTCATAATGTTTAAAAGTAGGTGTGTTTCTCTTTTTCGTTTGGGCATGCATCTCTACCACAGCCTTGCAAACTGTTGGCTTATGGTTTGTGTACAACAACCATAGCAAGTTACAGAGCTGACCATAAGCCATTACCAGACAAGAGGCCGCACGCTGAGGTAAAAACCCAGATTAGGCGCGTATTCTGAAAGCGCTGTATTTGATCTACATGTCCAAAGAATGCTGGCATATCCCACATGTCTTAATTGGAAATGCTAAATTCTTAATAAGGCCAAAAGCAATATGCTGTTTACATGACCTGTATCACATTCGGAATATTGTCGTATTCAAAATAATAGTAGAATATTAGTGTGCATGTAAACACCGTTTGTTGTTTGTGGTGTAACTGCAATGGAATGCAGTTAATGTTCTAACGGCAATTGTGGACATATTTTACGTGATTGAGATACGCTAAACATATTTTACCTGAGGTGCCAGTTTGCTCCAGTGGGAATATTTGTGGTCACCAAGAATGGGGCATGTCAGAGCAAGTGCCATGTGAACCCTCATCTGGTGCTTCACTTCTGTGGACAAAAAAAAAGGCAACACAGAACAAATGGGTCAAGTCTTCTTAAAAAATAGATATAACAAACTGAAATGGCAGTTATTTCCAGTGATAAAGCACTTCCAGTGTCTTACCAGTAAAAGGCTGGAGCTCCACGAGGCTGCAACCATTTCTGCTGTCCAAGACTCTGTACTTGGTCACCGCAGCATGGGCTTGCCTATGGGCGCGGACTTTGGTCACACCATCGCCCGAATCATTCATTTTGAAAAGAGGACTTAGAGCCATCTGAAATTTAAATGACGTTATCATGAATAGTTCTACAACGTTAGCATCACTGACTAGTAGTTTACTTAAAACAACTGTAAATAGACAATATACAGTAGGATAACATGATGTGACCAACAGCAAGAAAACCCAAAGCATTAAATTTACTATATAACATGAAACAAAAAAGAAAGCAGCTCTTTAAAATTGTAAAACTAAAACGGGTACTTGATTGTTTTTTTACTAATGACTAAAGCAATTTTTACATTTGGAATTAAGTTTCTGCCAGTTGATGAACTGACTTACTAATTATTACAGCATTAAAACCACAAAATAGGAGACACCTTGTAATGAGGCTGAGAGCCTGTGACCTCTCTCTCAATGATGGGGATGTCAATCAATCCTTCAGATGGAACAGGTACACCAACTGTGATGACCCTGAGGAGGAACAGTGAATACATTAAAGACTGGCACATATGTTATTGAAGCATGTGGTGTGACAATGTGGAGGCCCAATCTTTAAGTCCTATTTAACCACTTTTCTTCCCCTCACTGTGTCTTACCAGTACTTTCTCTGCACTTGGTTATTTCTGTGAAGGTTGAGTACGTGCTTGACTACTTCGTCACTCCTGGCCAGCAGGAGAGCTCCTGTTGTTTCCTTCTCCATTCTCAGACAGGGGAAGAGCTGAGAATCAGACTTGATCTTCATCCCATCCATCATTTTGGAGAGAACATGAAGCACAGAGGAGATGGATGTAGACCCACAGTCATCTGAGACCAACAACAAATGCGTGTAGTCAGTCCCAGATACTCAAACTTCAACATGACAACACTTCCGTCAGTATCTTGTAATTTAAACCTATTCCGTAACAAATACTGCCATACTATTACGTAGTTAACATTATTGGAATAGCACGATATATCAGCAGACCAATACTATTGGCCCATATTGACTTGTTATCAGTATGGGCACATTTGTTGAAGGTATACAAAGAAATGTATGTCTGCAATTCAAGACTTTTTTTTATTTATCCATTAATCTGCAGAAACGTTTTTGGTCTATAGTGATTTCAGAAAAAAGTGAAAAAAATGAGTGCATTATTACAAAAATAATAGTCATTTGAAGTCCAAAAACTCCTGATAATTAAGCTGGAACCAGAGAGTTTGTAGCCTTTTACTTGGGAAATTACTCAACAATCTTTCAATTGACTAAATTGACACAAAATGTCTTTTACTGTACTCAGAATAAAATCAGTAAGCTGTGATTAGCTTCTGTTGGTTTACCTCTGACAGGAACACCATAAGGTTTGTTGATGACAACTAGATCTTTGTCCTGGTACAGCACGGCTTTGTGTAGGTGTTTTGCCAGAACGTTAGGATGAACATGTTGTAGCTGCAGACTGAACCGTTTCAGCTCCATCACCCTCTTCTGCTGGCCGGATAGCGGAGGCTCCGCCGCCTGTGGCTTCGTCCTCTCCTGCTGGACCCGCCGCGCCAGGTCGACGGCCCTCAACCGGGGTTTCTCCTCCGTGGCGAAGCCTGGAACCTGTTTGGAGGCAGTGGCCTGGCTCCGGCTGAGGGGCGGTGCTGCTTCCGGACACCGGCAGCAGTTTGTCCACGGTTTGACACGAGCTAAGACGACATTCAAACCCGATTTCCAGTCACTACATGATATTCTCCTATAGCTGTTCATCGTGAAGTACGGCTTAACAGCTCCACACAACTCCGGACCAGAGGACACATGCTCGCTGTTTCCGGCTTTCGACCTCCGGGCCGCACCTTTCAAAATAAAAGCGTAAAAACGTAATTTGTACACAAATAAAAAAGCAAGAAAATGCAAAAATCTAATTTTTTAACAGCTGTTTTAGTGATTTTGGTGAAACACACAGTAAATAAATAAAATATTTTGACTGGTGGTTGTTGGAGTCTGACTTGGCATTACTGGCCCGCAGTTTAATGCCGTCATGTGTTTAACGCTCACACAGCAATTTTGTAAAGTGGCTTCAAAAAAAATAATCCATGCATACAGCTATTTCCTGTGGTCTTGTGTCGTATTTCCTTTTTCTGACATAAGGTATGCTCGTTTATGAGCCCGCCACTGCCCGTTTTGTTGATGTCTCTACAGAATGCAATGGCGACTGGAGAACACCGCCTATCTGGTAGATAATGAGGTATAAACCGAATGTATCGTTGTTGCTCCAAATTGCGTTATGGTCATGTAACGACTGAACACAAACCGTTGTTCTATGTTTTTCTGAAAATGTCATTTTCTTTCGATTAACGGCTCCTAAATGATATTGCTCATGCATTGCTCGACCAGAAATTACTCGGAGGCTTCATTAAATCAGAGGAAGGGGTCCACATTTTGGTTTTACACAGTGGCCAGTATGCTATAAAAAGCTGCAGACATGAAGATCACAGACAGCGTGTTACGAAGTTTCAGGGTTGCCAGAACATATCGACACAATTCCCAGAAAGTCAACTGTGTTGACTTCAGCCCAAATGGTGAAAATGCAGTATCAAGCAGCGACGACGACTGCATTGTGTTGTACGACATCCGTGAGGGGAAGTGAGTGGCCAATTTGTGACATTATTAAACAAGTTCTCTCTGTAATGCATGTATGCCTAAAATATGTGAAAATCAATTTCCATATGTATTTATTTAAATTGTAAAATAGCTTTAGATGAGTTGGTCCGTATGTGTCTGGACCATTGCAGTGCAGCATCTACTGCATTTCACCTGATGATCAAATGATTAACAGGTTTTACTATTCTGTCCTGTCTCAGACCTAAAAGCACCCTGTTCAGTAAGAAGTATGGAGTAGACCTCATCCGCTACACACATGGCGATACGCAGACAGTGGTCTACAGCTCCAACAAACTGGATGGTAATAACACAGTACTGATAGCTGCTGGCACAGAGCACCAAAAAAACAATGTTAACTATAGTAAAAATGTATGTGCTCTGATGGGTTTTGGAAAATAAGATATTGATTTTGTGTCTTGTAGATACCATCCGATATCTGTCACTAACTGACAACCAGTACATCAGGTATTTCCCAGGTCACACTGCAAGGTGAGTAAAATAAAAATGTGGTATGCTGTATATGGATTTGAACAAAGTATTCTATTTCCACTCACACAACATTTATAAATACAAGGTGGAAAAGTAGCATCTAGTAACTAATAATTATTTCCATAATCAATTAATCTGCTAGTTATTTCAGATATTAATCATTTGGTCTATTAAACATCAGAAAACAGTTAAAAATGGCTGTTACAATTTCCTGTCGTTTACTATCTTGTTTTTTTGTCCAATCCAGCGGTCTTTAAAATATTCAATTGACTAACCAAAAATGTACTAATCATCGCAGCTCTTATTGATTAATGATGGATTTTTATTTGACCATTTCATTATAAGATATGATACATCTTTGCATCATACTTAAAAAACAAAAACAATGTCAGGATAACACAATAAAGGGGTAGGGGCTGAGTGGCAGCAGATAAAGCGTCAGTCATCACATTCATACATACAGTATATTGAATACATTCATCAAGATAATACAATACATAATAAAAAGTCATACTAATTTAGTAAGGGTGGGAATCACCAGACGCCTCTCGATACGATAACATCACGATACTTAAGCCACAATACTATTGCAATATTACTGTGATTATTTAATTATTGCGTTTTTTAAACATATTGCAATATTCTGCAATATATTGCAATTTATAACCACCACATACTGTATACAATAAAAGATTGATACTTGGCGCCTGTGTATCGATACAGTTTTGCCACTAAAAATATTGTGGTACTATGCTTTAACGATTCCCCCCCCCCCCCCCCCCCCCCCCCCCCCCCCCCCCATAAGATTGGCATCTGAGCGATTTTTTTTTTAGCGTCTGCTTAAAACCTCCTAAACTGGCAACCTGTTCCAGGCTTGATGCTACATACAAAAAGGACTCCTTGCCTAAATTACTCTTAACTCTAGGAGGGCCAACATCCTAGAGCTGCCCTTGGGGGAGTAGCTGTGAACATCTCTCGCTCTGTTAAAATAATTGATTGAATATTTGGGGACAACCTCATACACAGTCCTATGCACCATGCACAGCTGAATCTGAGAGACTTGATCTTCTCGATCTAATCTTATGCAAATCAGAAAAAAAGAAAAAAAATCTTCAGATTTTCACTTAATGCTTTACAAATGCACAAAGAAAGAATATTAGCATGTTTACCTTTTTCTCATGCAGCTACCAGTTACTCAGTTCTCCAAAGGCATCAGAGGTTTCACTCGTCTTATCTGGTCTGTTATTGTCTTATTTGTGTGTGTGTGTGTGTGTCTTCTCCACATGGATTGTTTATTACTTAAGGTTTGAGTTTGTTTCTTTTGTAATTTTATTTTTTTTTAGAGTTATTGCGCTCTCTATGTCACCAGTCGATGACACATTTATCTCGGGCTCGTTGGATAAAACAATCCGGATCTGGGATCTGCGTGCTCCAAACTGTCAAGTGAGTAGTCAGGCTGGAAAATGGCACTTCCTCTGTTCTCTGTGGGCAGTATTCTCTAATATATAATCACATCTACTGAGCTGTTACTGCATTTGATTAGGAATTCCCAGATTACTGCACATCAAGGTACTGTACATCAGTAGTTACCAAATCCCTTTTTAATAAGCGTTTCTCTTGTGACCACTGGGTGTCCCCAGACCTGCTTTACGAACCACTGCTTTGAATCTCACTTCCCTTAAATTGCATTCCTCCAATTGCTTCCCGCGTCTTATTACGTCCCACCGCGGAAGCATGGGGGAGAGGGAGGAAATCATGCGAGCAAAGAGGAAATGAGCAAATGTGTTTTCAAAGGGATAAGAAGTCCTTTCCTCTGTTGCGTCACAATAATTTGTCAGCTGTTTAGGCGGAACTAGCAACGGCTTTCAGCTGCACTGCTTCAGGGAAAGCTGCTCTCGTATCTCCTCGCTCATAGCTCAGAGGAGCAACGAGCTATCAAATAAGACAAGTGAGAATCAGCCTTGGATCTGCCCTCTCAATGCTACAAGACATGATACCATAAACAGACTAAATTTGAAAGAGGAGGAGAGGCATTAATGTGAGATATGTACGACAGAAACTGCAGTCATTAATTAGGAAGGCTGAAATATAACGGTAATTTTACAGCTTTTACAATATCTCTATCAAAATCCAGACTTCCTGTTGCAATTCTCATTTTCATTTTCTTGGATTTATTTTGATTTGTTTGTTTCAGGGTTTGACTAACCCACTGGGGAAACCTGTATGTTCCTTTGACCCAGATGGGTTGATATTTGCTGCAGGGGTGGAATCACAGGCCATTAAACTATACGACCTCCGGGCTTTTGACAAGGTAAAATGCAAATAACTGTTAGCGGTTCACTAAGATTTGACCTGCTTTATTGTTTTCTCTATTATATTTATAATGTGTTTTATCTTTCTGCAAAAAAAGGGTCCCTTTGCCTCATTTGAGACAAGGTTTAATCGCTTCTGTGACTGGACTGGACTCAAATTCAGTAACGATGGAAAACAGATTCTCATCTCCACCAATGGAGGGATGATTCGTGTCCTGAATGCTTTCAATGGATCTGTGCTGCACACGTTTTCTGTAAGACAAATTGAATCACGTCTGTCTTTTTATTGGTATGATTACTTAAATGATTTCCTATCTTTGCTTATTTTAAGGGTTACAACAACAGTAAAGGCATCTCCCTGGAGGCTTGCTTCACTCCTGACTCTCAGTTTGTCATGATCGGTAAGGCTAAAACCTGTCACTTTTAGTGTTTTGGTCACTTTCTGAAAGTATCTCTCTGGTGACTGTTCAAATGTGTCTTGTTGTGCAGGCTCAGAGGACGGCAGAGTCCATGTTTGGAGCACTGAGAGTGGGATGAAGGTGGCTGTGCTGGATGGGAAACACCCAGGACCCATCAACACTCTGCAGTTTAACCCCAGATACATGACATTTGCCAGTGCCTGCACTAACATGGTGAGGTCAAACTTATCCCATCAGTCTCTCATGTACAGTAACTGTTGCTGTAAACACAGTGCTCATTCACAATTTCTTCTTCTGTTCTCTTAACAGACATTTTGGCTCCCCTGTATTGATGACTCATAGAGGGAAATTGCCAAAGGGAGCCCTCACTGTAAAACACATCCTGATGTAAGATTATGTGTTGGACTGCCTTCCTTGGTCTGATAGCTTAACAGAGAAACTTTTAAACTTTTTACCTGCAGTATTTTTAAACTTTTATAAGGGTTAATGTTGTTGTGACACCAAAATCCCACATACCTCAGTTCTTTTTAATGCAAATCAGGTACATTACATTCCGCTAACATTTCATCCCTGTTTTGTGAAATTGAACTAATTAATAATCAGTGTTTTTATTGTTCAAATATTTGTTAATAAATTGTTTTACATGAAATGCTTTTCCTTTTTTGACATCTTATGTATTATCATACATCAGATATCTTGTGATGTACAGTACTAGGGTTCAAACTAATGATTATTTTGATATCAGTTAATCTGACTTTTTTCCAACAAAAGCAATTTGTAAAAAAAAAAAAAAAAAAAACTGGAATCTTATCTTGGAAAAATTGGAATCTTTTATTAATTAATGGGGCACATTTACTAAGAAATTTCTATTAGTTTGGAAAACTGGATTAGTATATTGTTGCTTCTCAAAACATTGGCATTAAGATGCAAATACAAGTTCCTCGGCACCAAACCAATCTGTTAACACACATGCACGTGAGAGAAAAACAGTCAGTTTTTTTAAATTAATTTAATGAATGGGTTTTTTCTTTTCTAGAGGAAAGGGGTGGGGGTTCTGTTGAATAATGTATAGATGCTTGGGTTGTGTACTCACCACTGACTGAATAATGGATGATCCCATCGCAGGTAACCTCACAGGTACACACTTATCTTTCTCTCACCTTCGTGTGTGTGTGTGTGTTACCTTGTTGTTAGTCGCAAGGAATGGAACCAACTCTTCTAGTGTTCAAACAAGTTATCTGGAGCTCTTTACCCCACACTTTGGGATGAAAGGTGTTTATATATTGGCATATGAAGCCTCACACTCATATTATTTTAATACTGTGGCGTGCTGGTGCCATTCTTGCTCTATTGAACATATTGAAATGTAGCGGTCAGATTGTTGCTTGGTGTCACATTTCTGTGACCAGGTGGCTGGAATTGAATATCATGCAGACTGACTGAGCCAATCAGCCTACCTAGTCTGTATGTTAATAAGTGATTAAAAAAATGTCTTTACATTTTGCGAACTGACAGCATCTGAAGTCACTGTACTGACCACTTGATGTCATGAGCGGTGGATTTCTTCATGGCCTCAAACACAGTACAGTACAGGACATTATGTGACTTGGGAGACGCTCCCCCACCAAGACTTTTAAAGTTGTGGTCATCGATACGCAAAGAGTATTAGATCAGTGGTTAGGGTGGCATATCCACTGACAGACACGTTATTACTCATCAGCCACAGTTCCGCAGATTGTATTTCAAGTGTTAGGAATCTCCCCAGTCACCCTCGAGGCGTTTTTGTCACTGATGCGCATGGGTCCATCTGTCTGCCATCAGTGGAGAGGCAGCCTACCTGCTGAGAAAGAAGAGCGAGGACACAGGACTTGGTCCTTCTTGCATGAGTGGAGTGTGAAGCTGACGGCCAAAAGATGTCACACCAAACCGGAATTGACGGTAAGTTTTCTCAAAGCGGAGCGTTTCATGTATTAGTCTAGTTGTCTCCAAATCCAGTTTTAAGTGTTTAAAGTAGTAAAGTAGTGCTGTGCCCTAGCATGTTATACAACCTAACAATACATTCTCTGAAATCTCTTTTTATGTTTTTAAATAATTGGATACTGTAAAGGTTAAACATCTATAAGCTTGTATGTTATAGAACTGATTCACGGTTAAATGTCTGTCTTCTGTGTTGTGATACCAGTAATCATGTTCTTTAGCAACCAAAGGAATTTATGGATACTTTAAGAGCTACGAAGGCTATATGTGTGTTATGGCATCTGGTAATTGGAGCGTTGGGGGACGGATGGCAGAAGCGTTCCTCTCTTACCTTTCTCACCTGACTTTACATCATTTATGAGACCTCTGTGTTTGGTAACCATGGTGAGAGAGAAGCAGGGAGTGCATTAAATAGCTAAATCTGGTTTTCGGTACTAAACTACCATTGATAGGTTTGGGAATTGGGAAGGGTAATTAGGCTGTTTTACAATTCAGAGTTGAATTTTGCAGTGGTTCCTTGGTACATATACATGATGGTGTGACTATGTGGCAGAGGATCACATTTTTTCCCTGAAGTGGAGTCTCAGGTTCTTCCTACCCAACTTTGTCTCACTTGCTTTCAACTCCCCCCATCCTCAGTTTTGACTTGTCTGTCTCATATTTGATTACTTTAGCAACATCTGAGCTGAAAGAGTTTCTGGCCCGAGCAAGGGGAGGTGCCATCAGAATAATGAAGATTGTCATCAGAAAGGGTAAACAGTAGATGCTTTTTTATATTCCGAAAGATTTGACACAAGTATGTTTTCAGGGGACTTGTTCTAAGTCCTCAGATGCTGATACGTGTTTTTGTCTGCAGAGGAGTTGGTGTTAGATTCATACAGAGAGCCAGCACACAGCTGGGACAAGGATTACGATCAGTTCCTGCTTCCTCTGCTTACGCCTCAGGAACCCTGCTACATCCTCTACCGCCTGGACTCCCTGAATGCACAGGGATATGAGTGGATCTTCATCGCCTGGTCACCTGACCAATCACCAGTATGTGTGGAGTGGCTGATAGACATGTTGTCACTGATCAAGTTTAGTTAGTCTGCTGTCAAATTGATTGTATTAAAAAAAAACTTACCCCTAAAAAATATTTTGAAGGATGGAAAAACTTAAACTGAGAGAGAGTTGAAAGAGTTCAAACTACCAGAAAACTTAAACTTGCTTAACATTTCAAAGTAATTTCAAATTAAACGCAGGCAAAAAAAAATTGACGCAATTTCAATTTGTATTTTATGTAATCTTTTGTACATAAGGTAAGCTTGGAGTATAATTGCTGTTATTTAAAGGTCGTAATAATAACCACAATTGATTTATTGTTCATATGTTTTTACACAATAGCTGCATTAAACACATTCAACATATGTGTTCTGTAGCTACATCATTCCACCTTTAAATTACAATTCCTACAAAAAATTACTAAAATAACTATATTAAAAAAAAACACATGAATAATAGAAAACACTATTGTGTCTAAGAGAATATGATCATGTTTTTATGTCATAAAACACTGCTTTCAAGAATTTGATAACTTGTGGCTAATAGTGGTTTTCCACAAAAAAGTTTGAATAACTAGTTAAAAATGTTATCTCTAAAATTAAGTCTACTTCTGCGCCCCCATTGAAAACCCCTAAATCTATGAATATTCAGATATTGTTCAGTTCAAAAGTTCAATTACTGGACACAAGATGTTTCCTACTTCAATGAAAAGTCTATTCGCAGTGTGCGTTGGAGGCTTTAGGTTTCCACATCACACTTGTGTTGCATACTGGATCACGATTCTCTACCAAACTAGTTTTGTAATAATTTCTGCTGGTATGTACATGTCCTAAACTCAGGTTTCCCTCTTCAGCAGCTTGTTGTTAAAAAAAAAAAGCCTCCTAGTGTCTAACTCTGCATTTACATGATTCTACACAGTGAAACGCAAACATTACAGTCAAAGTAACAAAAAGAAAAAACCCATCTTTGTGTTGAGGGTGCTTAAAAACTTTACATTCGCTCAACACAAAACACACAAAACGGCTATAGAATCACCCAAACCACGATCAAACCATTGTTAATGTTCACTGTGTCCTCCTGTCCTGGCACCCTTTAGGTGAGGCAGAAGATGGTGTATGCAGCGACCCGTGCCACACTGAAAAAAGAGTTTGGAGGAGGTCACATTAAAGATGAAATGTTTGGCACGGTCGAGGTGAGTAAAATCCCTCCAGCATGACGATTGATCAGTGACTCTTCAACTGCTGCTGATTAAGTACCATCCTGTTTGTGTGGCTGTTTGCAGGATGACCTGTGCTTCCAGGGATACCTGCGACACATGTCCTCCTGCTGCTCCCCGGCTCCACTAACAGCAGCTGAGCAGGAATTACAACGAATTAAAGTCACAGAGGTCAAATTTAAACAATTCAAAATGAATATGATATGAATCGCGTACGTCAGAAGGTGTACTCATTCTGTTTACTTCTACTTTTTTTCATGCAGGATAAAGTTGTGTGGGTACGTTTACTTTCTTCCTAATATAAATTCAACTGTGTGCATGAATAAGAGATTCATAAACTGTCTCTTATGTCCACAGGATGAACAAAGACGAATTGGAACTCCAACAGCACGAGCTAGGGTTTGTTACAATGTGTTTGACTCACTGACATTTGATTTTCTGTCATTGGTTGGGACCTATCAAGTTATTAGAGTTGTTCCCACCTTTGCCATCTGCAACATTGGAGTACTAATTGTAGTGCAGTAGTATAGTTTATGTTATTCTGGAGTTGGCAATTCTGCAAGATGCTTTTCAGTGCTGCATGTTTTGGTGCTGACGCTTTTGTGCTTTTGCACGAGAACAATTTTGAATGCAGGACTTTTTACTTGTAACGGTGGTTTTGCAATGTACTATTGTTTCTTTTGCTTGAGTGAAGGATCTGATTACTTCTTCCACCACTACATATATTACATTGATTTTTTAATGGGCCATGGTCTGCTCAATTTCTACAGCTTAATGTTGAGACATATTTCATATTGTTTTTTTGTTTAGATTTTTACTGATTTAATGAGTGATTTTACTGGGTCCTGTCTTATGTTGTATTGGGGTTTGGTGTTATTGTTATGGTTGTTGTTATTGTTGCTGCTTCTGCTACAGGTAATGGGGTCCCTATAAATGAAATTAATTATCAGCTCTGAGTTTATTTTATTTTTATTTTTATCATCCTGCAGGTAACAATGGAGTTTGGCTTGGACAAAAGGCCACAGACTCTTCAAGGTCTTGCGTTCCCATTACAAGAAGAGGCCAAACGAGCTTTGCAGCAGCTCAAGCAGAGACGCATCAATTACATACAACTGGTGAGCCTGGACAGAAAACCTTTTAC
Organism: Etheostoma cragini; assembly: GCF_013103735.1. Classification (NCBI taxonomy): domain Eukaryota; kingdom Metazoa; phylum Chordata; class Actinopteri; order Perciformes; family Percidae; genus Etheostoma; species Etheostoma cragini. The sequence goes on along the minus strand of NC_048410.1, from coordinate 14,697,672 downwards.
TAATTATACACAGTGTACAAAACATGTAACATATTCCTTGAAAACGAAAAAACAAGCCGCCAGGAACAAACTGCGTGTTAGTGTTTGTCAGTTAAATTGGCAGTGCATGACTTGACCCCTGAACAGAGCTTGTTTGTGTATGTTGTGTTGCAGAGGCTGGATGTGGAGAAAGAGACTATTGAGCTGGTTCACACCAAACCAACAGAGACCCACGAGCTTCCCTACAGGATTCCCACAGATTCACCTAGATACCACTTCTTCATCTTCAAACATTCCCACCAGGGCCAGAGACAGGAGGCGCTGGGTCAGTACACAGTCTCACTGCAGGTGTGAGCACAGTGGTGGGATATTGCAGCGAGGGAAAGTATCATCATTTTCTCTATTTATTATCTAGTACATAGAGATATCAATTTCTATCAATTAGCTTTCAGTTTTCAAAGACAGAAGGGAGCAGCATGTGAATAATATTTCCATTATGATATTAATTCATTATTTAAAGTTATTCAAATTTAATTTTTATAAAAAGTTTTTTTTCAGCATGTTAGTCCTAGAATCTCCTATAACCAGTTGGCAATATGAAGTGGATGCCATTGCCTTTGTTGCATGCATGCCCCTTGTTAACCTGCTATCCTAACTCTCCATCTTCTGTTTCCGTGTGCTGATCTGACGGCCCTATTCTGCTTCATGATGAATCATCCACGATTTGAGGCTTGGGATGTACTTCCAATGATTTAATATGACAAATAAAATTGACTGGTTGATTGTAGCAGAGAGAGTGAAGGGACTGAGGTTTTTTTAAGTTGAATAAGTCGGATTGACTCATTCATCGTTTTTATTGACCGAGGTTTGGGCAAGTTAGAATCTATGGCCCTGATCGTGGCTCAGAAAATTCAGTAGCCTGTGTATTAATAAAATTAAGACACTAAAGTAGATTCGTTAATTCGCTTGTCACAGGTCAACAAAACAAACCGTGTCTGTCCCCTCTGGTAAAAATTTACAAATTGTCTAATGCCCATAATCCCGAACCTCATCTTTCTCAATTAGGTGGGTTATAAACTTAAAGCCGCACTAATTTGTTTTCAACATATATTAACAATGATCACATAACTTAGTTTTTTAAAGAATAGGTTTTGGGCATTTTTAGGCCTTTATTATCAACCTAATTTCTAACGGCAGCATGCATCTGTTTTCTGTGATAAAACAACCCTAAAATATCTGTCCAGCACCAAACAACAGACTTACAAAGTTGGAAGGTTAACATAGTGGCGCATTTAGCAGCTAAAGAGCCAAATGTTTCACTCAGGAGTTGGTGGAGACCAAAACAGAGCAAAAAAAGATAGTGGTTATTGGACATATATTGGACAGGTTTGAAACAAAAATCCATCCAAATAATGTTGCTCTCCAACAACAAATAATGTTGTTGGGTGTAAATACAGAACTTTTTTTCTCATTTGGTGACAATATGTCATGCTTTGTTTTCAGTTTGTTCCGCTGCTCCCAAGTGGCTTGGAAAAAACTCATTTCAGACTCTCATTAGCATTTTCACACTGTGGTTAACTAAATGTTACCCAGCTATTGGTTTTAGCAGCTCCTGTTGACCAGTTTTCACCTCTACTTCTGTTTGGTTAAGGTCAACTGATAGTACCTCTGCTTTAGTACTGGGTGTTTTAGTACTCTGTCCACCCCTGGTGTAGTGTGTAATTTAGAGAAGGTGGTTATAGTGTGTTTTTTTAGCATCTTAAACAGGTTTTTGTTGTGTTTCATTGCACAAAGAGCTTTACAGTAACAGCAGACATGTGAGTAAATCTCATCCAGTGAAGTCACAAATATCAGCTCCTGATGACTTCATATTTCTTCCAGTGTTCATATATTCGATGCCTGGGTACACCTGTAGTATCAAGGAACGGATGTTGTATTCCAGCTGTAAGAACAGACTACTGGACGATGTGGAGAGAGACTACCAGCTAGAGGTCACCAAAAAGGTATAGGTCACCCAAATCACCCATAATAATAATAATAATAATAATAATAATAATAATTATACTAATAATAATAATATACCACTGAAGAGAAAAACAGTAAACAAGGTCACCATAATTGATGTATGAACTGAACATATTGAAAAGAGTAGTCATTAATGTGTGTGTGTGTGTGTGTGTGTGTGTGTGTGTGTGTGTGTGTGTGTGTGTGTGTGTGTGTGTGTGTGTGTGTGTGTGTAGATGGAGATAGACAATGGCGACGGCCTGACAGAAGACTTTCTGTACGAGGAGGTCCACCCAATCGAGCACACCCTAAAGCAGGCCTTTGCCAAGCCCCGCGGACCAGGAGGGTCGAGGGGTAACAAACGCCTTATCAAGGATGCAGGGGAGAGTGGGGAAGAAAGTTAGACGCTATACGCACACACACATACACACACACACACACACACACAAACAAACACACAAGACAACATACACAAGTACACAAGCATAGCAACACAATATTTATATTTTGTCTTGTTATTTGACTGTTTTGCTTCTAGCCATTTATTCTTTTTACTTGAGAAAACACTTTTTACAATGACAACAGGGAAAAAATAGATCCACCATAAAGCAGAATTTATATATATTTTCGTGTAGTAAAGAAAGCTCCTAAATGTAAACTTTTGTATGAAACTGATAGCTAAGCTGTTGTTAGTAGTTTGAGTCTAACCAGGATAATTATCTGATATTTGGACACATCTTTTAGTCCACATATCATAATAAGTTATAATAAAGTGGCAATATTATGAGATATTATTAATAATGTAATTATAATGTGGGGGGAAATTCACAAAGTCGTAAACTACTTCTTCTTACATCCTACTTATTCACCAGTGGGTCATTCATTGCAAACTATATTGCAGCCAAACCTTCTAAACAAACTCACTAAACTTATTTCACTTGTAGTAGAGATCCCAAACGTTCCGGAGATTAAAATATACAGTACATATATATGTCTGGCTAAATTTTAGGGAGATGTGTATAAAATGATGCACAAAACACTTAGAGTATGTCACTATGTGAATGTAAATATAGTTTCAATAAAGACTTTGAAGAACAGATTGATACACCTCTCATGTTTCTACGTTAAACACAAAGCTACAGCCAGGTAGCTTATTTTACCATAACGATTGGAAACAAGGGGAAACGGCTATCCTATCCTAAATCTGTCCAATAATAAAAATTTGCCTATCACCACCTCTCTAGCTTACTAATTACCACATTATATCTTGTTTGTTTAATCCGCCCAAAAACCCAAGTGTAGAGCCCTTAAATAATGATTATTATACTAATTATATTATATATAGGCTACTATTATAAATGATTATTATGACAAGTATCACTAATATCGATTTAGGTATTCACAATCACTGGGGAATAACTATGTAATTTCTGTTTTAGGTTGGATTATCTTTTATATTGCCTAGGTAAAGGCAGCCAATGCTTTACCCAAGGTTCCACATGCAAATTTATCCACATGTCATTTACAGTTGCCTTTGCCTTCTTCAGTCAGCTGAGCGAGGTTTGACTAGACTCAGCTAAAGACTGTTGTTGTACATGGTCCTACAATAAAATGTTTTCTTTATTTTCTGGCGTTTGTGTCCTCATTTCTCTCTAACTGTGTGTGTGTGTGTGTGTGTGTGTGTGTGTGGGTGTGTGTGTATGTGTCTGTGAATGTGCGCATGCGTGGTGCGTGCGTGTGACAGATTTTCTATAGTCAGCAGAAGCAGCGAGGATCAAGGCTCAGTAGTTGAGGTCAATTGGTTGTGTGTGTGTATGTGTTCCAAGAAGTCGCTCTACTCAGAAGCCTTCAGCTGGGCAATTCTGCTGCTTTCATACTTCTTGGGAAATGATGATAATGTGAACATGTTTTCCTGGAAACATGGTTCAGAGCTAAAGGGTGGTTTTCTTTGTAAGTGGGAACTGTGGGGTGGGTGATGATAAACTTTGTGAAAACATACTGACTTCTAACATGACGCGGTTTAGTTTATTACCAGGGAAACAAAACCATTTGCAAGTAATTTTCTTTATGATAGTACAATAAGAAATAAACAATGGAAAGGTTATTGTTCAAAGCGTGATGGGAATAGACAGATAATTAGTAACATTAGCAGTCGGGTGTTAATATTTTAAAGGCGCATATTAGGAAAAACTCGATTGCCACTTAGGAGCATCCTAATTTAATCTTATTGTGAAAGCCGTACAGGAAGTGGTGTGGGTGGACAGTGTGCTTGTTGTCCGGGCGCAGTGAAGCTGCTGGCAGCAGCTTGTCTGTAACTGCTGGCGCTGAAACACAAAACCTTTCGTGGAAACAGATTCCGGGAACCTCCGTCAGTCCAAACTGAACTAAGCTGTTTTCTGTCCTGTAGATGAATATAGGCCTAGAGCACACACTCCGCTTCGGCCGCACAGTTTCACTTACAGCAGACCATCGGTAACACGGAATTTTTTGTTTTCCTCATTTTTATGATTACGACGAAACGAGGAATATTTTCTCTTTTGCGCCGTTATTTGAGAATATTCAAACATTAAGATTAATTATTTACTGTAAGAAAGTGCTGGATTTTTTCTAACAGTTTACCAAACGATCCTTATGATTCTTTTTGATTTAAGGTAAGATTATGAAATTACATAAAAGCAGTTTCATGTTTTTTCAAAGTCTTGTCTTCTAAAATTGTCTTATGAATAATGTACAATTACATTATTTATTCATGAAGAAATAATAATGCCTGAATGATTGCAATAATAAAAGCCTGGGAATTTTCTAGGCCAATTAATTAGTTTACTAGCAGATTTATTTTATGTATTTTATGTATTAGTATGTTGGTTTTGTAAGTGCAATTAGTCAAGTACTGTACTACATTTATTGGATTACTTCATTGACTAGTTACTTTGCAGATTTATATTAATAGTACAAAAACTCAATTAATAAATTATGATGTATTATTATGGCTAAAGACTTTATTTATCCTTAGTGAAATGCAGAAGCTACCCAACAGTATATAAACTAATTAATGTTAGCCCCACTTTTACCAACTGCAACATTGAAATTATGTACACATTAATGCATCAGTAATTATAATTCAATAATATACAAAAATACAATATTTTGAAATGGGCCATGCTGCATAAGTACTTTAAGTATATTATTATAGTGATGCTAATACTGTATTTTTAAATGAATTCAGGACTTGTTATGTATTTTTAATATGTGGTAGCTATTGCTACTTTTAATTAAGTAAGAATACCTGAGTACGTCTACTGGTGGTTGGTTGGTTTTGTGCTTGTTAGCTCATTTTAGACAAAGGCAACCAAAAAATATATTTATTGTCTTTATTGTAATTTGTCTTACTGTCAGTCAGAAATGGTTGCCCGGGAAGTGACCATTTTTCATTATGAGGAGCGAGGAGGTTCATTATCGGCGGCATGAACCTCCTCCAGCCTGTGACCCAGCAGAGGACCTCCGCTGCATCACCACATCCTTCCAGTATCTACGGACCTCAGGTACACCAGCAATCTCACAGATTTTGACTTCATATTTTATTTCATTGAAATACAACATCCTACTTTTTTGAGTCCATCTCCTTTAAGTGTTATTTTCTTGGTAGGGTAGGCACTTGGGGTAGGGTAAGATTGCACTGCACATGGCTTTGCAAGAAGTATTGCGGAATAATACAATTCAAACAAAACTCCACCAACAGTAAAAACAATTCATTTAACAATGAAAAGTGACATCCAAACCATCTGTTTAATCCCAGGCTGGTATTGGGGCTCCATCTCAGCGGGTGAAGCTCGGGAAGCTCTCCTAAAAAAGTCTGAAGGAACATTTCTGGTGCGGGACAGCAGTCATCCTCAGTACATGCTGGCCCTGTCGGTGAAGACCCGCTGTGGACCCACCAGTGTACGCATAGAGTACAGCAGGGGGTCTTTCTGGCTAGACTCCATTTCCCCAGGCCTGCCTCACCTGCAGTCCTTCCCAGATGTTCTCAGCCTTATACAACACTACACAGCCTCAGGCCACATGCCGCAAGGTCCGGCGTCTAATAACATGCATTCCCCAAAACAGCCTGACCCTGCCAAATACATGGCAAAGGACAGCGGAGTGCCTCTCAAGCTGACGCAGCCCCTGCACAAACCAGACGCTTTCCCTTCATTGCAGCACCTGACGCGCATCACCATCAACAGACACACAAACTGGCCTGACCAACTGCCACTCCCAAAGCCTCTGCTGCACTACCTGCATGACTATCGTTTCCGCATATGAGTGTCTCTGTCCCTCTGGTGCAGGACACAAAGACAGGAATGGGTCAGGGTCACACTCCATGACCACACACAGTAAATCTGGAACCCCAGGCAACAGTGATGGCCCAGAAGGGGGATATTGAAATTAAAAAGCTCAGTCTTACTACAGTGCTACATTTGTTCTCCAGAATATTTTTTATTATTATTATTGTTCATATGTCTGTTTCTGCTACTGTAAATTGATTTATTTCTAAAATGCCAAAATGTGAGTTTTTATTTGTATTTGTCTTATTTCCCACCAGTAAAGATAGTTGGTACATCGTTTTTTGCATGCTTCAGACTAGTGGTCCCAATTGTTTTCACACATTAGACAGACATCTTTTTTTTACTTTGTAGCTCATTTTGTAGAGCCTGAGGTTTGCAGGGTGTTAAACAAAGCAATGTTTATTCACTCTTAATGAAATCAGTGCACCTACTGAACCATGATTAGGCCAAATGTGACCTCATGTAACACTTTTGATCACTGTTAAGTTCATCACAAAATCTCTTAAACATTTCTTTTCATTCTTTTTATTTAGTGTTATGGCTGTCCTGATACAGCGTGTGTTTCGATCATTTGTTTGGAGTCAAGAGAAGACTACACAGAGAATGTCACTGTAACTTCTTGTGTGTCCGGGTTTTATGGACATCAAAGCCAATCACAGTAGAACTGAAGTAGTTGAGGGTACACTGATACAACATGCTATTTCAGGCTGACATTACATGACAAGCAGACTGGAGGGCCAGAGGTGGGTGACAAATGATTTCAAATGATTTTACAAAAGAACCTAAGACTTTTATTTTATATGTATTCTTAATTTGCAGAATCATTTTCCTACAATCAGATATCTTCTTACAAAATCATTACCATAATGAAAGTTAAAGGCTATTTGTGGGAAATCTGTAAGCTCTAAAAGGACATCTATTTACAAACTATCTATATCTATTTTTATTCTCAGAAGAGAATCATACATGCGTTCCTTTGAATTTTCAGATAAGTAAACCTCAAAAGTGTTTCCATTTTTTCAAAGTGCGTCTTTTTCATTGTTAAAAGACTGGCCACTTGAACATACAGATGAATGTAAGGTATTAGTAGGCTATTACTGTTTTCATGGAAACACGCTTGACTTGGTTTCCAGGAGGTGGAACTGAGCAGAGCTGAGAAAGCCTCTTATCAGGATTAGAGTAAGAGCTGCAGTTATTAATACACTGTTGCACCAATTGAGAATGGACTATCTCTCTCTGTCTGTCACAGACAGAGAGTCTGAAACAAGGTCTGAAAGCAAAGGTGTTTCTGCCCTGCAGTCTAAATCATCCTTGCACCAGGTCTGACTGAACAACTGACAGAGAATGGTAGCTGTAGCTGCCATTCATGCATATGTCATACTTGCACCGCAAACACATAGTAGTGGAAGAAATACTATTCTTACTTTATGTAGAAGTAGCAATATTATATATCAAAGTCTTGGAAGCAAAGTGTACTTAAATGTGTCAACAGTTTTTTTATTTGCCTAAGGTAGAGCTAATTTGAACTTTACATACTGTTGGGTAGTGTAACCTATATCAATGCAATATATATTATAAAAACTTTTATAAAAAAAGATGGATTACCAATTGGAAAAAGTGGGCAACTGCTTCAGATCCAGACCTGTAGGGGCCACGCTAGCTCCAGTTTCACTGCAGGTAAACATGTTTGTGGTCATTTTATTAGCTGCAAATTTGTTTAATAATATGCTCCACTTCGGTACAATATTGACCAAGGTGGGTGCTGCAGAACATGCACTATACCGAAACACAATACATTGTATTTCTTCATTGTATTAGCAGATATAGGCCTTTTAGACATGATATATTTTGAGATGTCACCGTAGCAGAAGCACACAACTGTAAAACATAGCAAACGATGGCTGCTGTTAATGCTGGCAGATTGAGACACTTAATCTGAGCAAACGTTAATGTTATTAGTTACACTTGTGCTTTTCCTATTTTGACAAGTAAAAATGCCTGCTGTGCTTAAATGTAGCATATTCCTAAATTAGGTTTGCGTTTCAGAGACATTTTCTTTTTTAAATTTTGCCCTGGAGCCCCAGCGCAAGTTGATTTGGGCCATAAATATTACTTCAAAATTGTAGTATTTCTGTAGCCTAAACGTTAGTTTCCACCACGGACATATATACAAACATGTGTTGCATTAAATCTATGGAAAAGGAACATAACATAAGTCATAACACTTTTATGCAAGATACGAACCATGGCTAATACTATAACTAAATGTGTAATAATATTAACCATAAAAATAAGAATTACAACAAAAATATTCATAATAGTATAAGGTAAAATATTTCATGTTTATACAATAGTGTATTGTTATCCTCTCCCCACCCCTGAGTCACTTCCCTCCTGTTAATCCTTCAGCAGCAGCAGCGCAGTCAGGGAGCAGCGACTGAGGCCAACAAAGCAATACTTGGAAATCAATTGGATAGATTTTAACCCAACCGCTAGGTAAGCATGTTATATTTACAAGTAACGCTGCGATGCAGTACTTTGTTAGTATGTTTTATTGTCAATATTATCGTTATATATTAGGTTAACGTACATTTTCATTCGATATTCCGCTGACGCTAACCAGCTTGCTAGCTAACGGACCGATAAATTCGCTTTGACTTCCGTTGTGCTAAGCTAAGCCTGGGTAGTTCGCTAGCTAGCCAGCTAGCTGTACCGGTTTGTGACTCAAAGGAAAGCAAGGTTTTACTGCGTCGTTGGAAGTAAACCAAAAACACCGCCATGACGTTAGATGTATTTTATCATACATATCGCAAATGTATCCTTCACCATGAATATTATTATTCATTATATCATGAAGGTGTTAACGTACCGCACTAACCACATAGCCTGCTAACGCTAGGTGGTTAGCTAAAGCAGCTAGCGTCGAGTCTTTTGTAAACAGAAGCTCCTAGCTAGCTAACTGAAATCTAGGTCAGCCTGCACTACAATGATTCACAATTATCTGTTGGTACCAGCGAGCAACAACACGTTACATCTCATGTTAATAAAAGCAATGCTTTAATTGTGATGTAGGACAAACGTATAACGTAGAAATTTGTCAATCTTAATCCTGGGGTGGGTCAGAAAAACTGGAGCGGAAATGTATCATCATGGAAGAGAGTTCCAAAATCAACATAGGTGACATGAACTCCTAACTTTGTATGCTGTCTACGTGTCCTCCATTGTTTAAGGCCTACGGTATAACTGACTGGCTGTAAACAGCCGTGATGTTGCCACAGAAAGTTAAATAGTTAGCCTCGGGTGTTGGTTTCAGACGGGCGTTGTGTCAAAACAGCTGAAGGTTAGTGGCAGCTCATCGTTTCTCATATGCGTAAAGGTAGAAGTTGCACAATGCATGAATGTAATAAAATTGACCTCCCTTCATTGTTTTTTTAGATAAAGTGTTGTAACCTTTGTTGTTTTATGTCCCCTGTCTGCAGCTATGGCAGCAATCAGGAAAAAGCTGGTCATAGTGGGAGATGGAGCCTGTGGGAAGACATGTCTGCTCATTGTGTTCAGTAAGGACCAGTTTCCAGAGGTCTATGTGCCCACAGTGTTTGAGAACTACGTTGCTGACATTGAAGTTGATAGCAAACAGGTAATCATTCTTTTCTCATATTTCAAAACAGAATCAGCATTAAGTAACTTACAACATCAGCTGAGGGGGCTGCTTGTATTCTCTTTCCACTCCCGATCACGATCGTACAGGTTGTTTGGGATGTAATGCAAATAAGTTTACTTATTTTGATTGTTTGGATTGATGAAATACTTGTTGAAGGTATGAGTATTTAACAAAGCATTATTAGCCTTAATATAGCTCTTACTCATGTTAGGTTCTTACTTTGGATAAACTGTTAAAAAATAGGGTTGGTTTTTGTGTTTTAAAGAAGAATGATATAAGTTTAAATCACACAAATGAGTCTGATCTATCTGAAATAACTCTTACTTAATCAACATTTTATTTTATGCCAGAAGTGTGAAACGTATGCACTATGTAGTAGTTCATTATATGGACACTGCATTTTTATTGAATTAAAGGAGAATTTCAGTCGATTTCAAAGTGTAGCTCTGTTTGTTTTTATAATTTGTAGTGTTGTCATTAACGAGACCAATAAAAACAATTGGTGCAGTCTACACCGAGTTATCCTCCTGCTAGATTTTGCACTGCACAGGCTTAAACAGGTTAAGTTTTAAATGTATTTTTAGCCTCTAAACATGCTCAAAATGTCAATACCAGTGCGTAGCCACGTGCAGTTATTCCGTCCAAGTTAACACAGTGAATTTGACTGCAGTAGATGGGACAGAAAGGCAAAAAGGTTGTTAATCCATATCTCGGTTTATTTCCTGTTTTCCGGTGCAGTCTACACTAGTCAATTGTCGCAACCTTTATGCCTTTCTGTCACATCTACTGCAGTCAAATTCAATGTGTTCACTTGAAAGAAAAAAAATAGAGGTTCATGTTGAAATCTACCAGAATTCTCCTTTTAAGGGATTTTAATTTTAAAATTTAAACGCAGTGCTTACGGTAAACATTCAGATTTTCTGCCAACAATTCTACAATGTAATGAGTCTGTTTCTACAGATGCAAGAAATTATATTCCGCCTGCAAAATGAAAATGATTCAGTAATGTACTGACTAACTTCCTGACTCCAGTCTTTGCATGATAGTTAGGACACAAAAGTTAGAAGAAAAAACAATATTTATATTAAAGCATAACCCTTACTATATATCCTATGTTTTCTACCACAATAGTGAGCGGTAAATTGAGATTTTGAACTTTGGTTTGTAGGGGTGGGAATCACCAGACACCTCCCAATACGATATCATCACAATACTTATGCCACAATACAACATTATTGTATGCACTTGTTAAATTTGAATAACCTCAAACTGTTCAACCTGTAGCTTAGTGAATATGGTTTGGCTCCTGTGGTTGATAACCTGTTAACTCTCATGGCAGGTTGAGTTAGCTCTCTGGGATACAGCAGGTCAAGAAGACTACGACAGACTGCGCCCGCTCTCCTATCCAGACACTGATGTCATTCTCATGTGCTTCTCCATTGACAGCCCTGACAGTCTTGGTAAGTCAAAACATAGAGCCCGGAAATATACATTTTTCTCCTTTACATGTAAATGTCTTGGAAATGCCAGCAAAGAGTTTTCAAAATGATTATTTAGAGAGTAAACACACTTCAGGTGTAGTTTAAAGTAATTGGTGTTATTACTATATTTAGGAGGATAATGAAGCGTATTATCAATCCTCTTGTGATTGTATCACATGTGCCTGTTTTTTTCTCACATCTGAACATACACACTCATTAAGACATTAACGCATTATGAAGTTTGTGAGTAACCTGTGCAACACACTTCACCCTCATCTCATCTACAAGCACCATGTAGCTGGGTCTGTGTTCTAACTGATGTGTCTTTTGTCGCTTCATTTAGAGAACATCCCTGAGAAGTGGACTCCTGAGGTGAAACACTTCTGCCCTAATGTTCCCATTATACTGGTGGGAAATAAAAAGGACCTGCGTAACGATGAGCACACCCGGAGGGAGCTTGCCAAAATGAAGCAGGTAAAAAAAAATTCTCTATATAAATCTATATATTAAACCGTACACGTCTACTACTCATGTATTCTAGTTTTGAATGCCCGTTTCGTAAAACTTCTCCTGACCTTTCCTTAAGGAACCTGTGAAACCAGAGGATGGACGGGACATGGCTAACAGGATCAGTGCCTTTGGATACATGGAGTGCTCTGCAAAAACAAAGGATGGTGTGAGGGAAGTGTTCGAGATGGCCACCAGGGCTGCACTACAGGCCAGGCGAGGAAAGAAGAGCAATAAATGTGTCCTACTGTAAACGGGGGCACATGGACTGCTTCCTACAGGGGGAAAGAAGGAGCATTAGGTCAAACCTCACCCCAAAACACACCCACACAAAAGACTGCTCTCCCCAGTTTTTACTAAAGGTGTAATGCTTTTACTTTTTTGTCTTAAGCAAAAGTAGTCAGGTTCTGTCAGTATTCAATTTTGAGGTTATGGAAAATACTTTTTTGTACTTTAACGAGTAAATTTGCCATATTGAAACCTCCTTTATCAACATGTACTATGTAATCGAAGAGGTCAGCCAGGGGACCTGATGTGTCACACCTGCCAACTACAGTTAAGTGCTTAAGCCCTGCCTGCTGATCTGAGGAATGTTTCCACAGCCAACTAGGGTGAAGTACCTGTACACTGTGACCCATAGTCCTTTTAATTATGTCAACAAACAGATGTGCACATGAAGTCGAATTTGTTTGTGCGCTCCATATACAAATCCTATGTGCATTATGATCACATGCACAATATGAGACTGGAAACTCATTTTGTTAAAACACAAATGGAAACTTAGTGTTTTGTGTAATAAATGACTTTGTAAGAATCTTGATAATCTGAATCAGTTACTTGATAAACACTGAATGACATTCAACCCAGTTAGTTAAAGTCCCGCATGTAGAATAAAGATATGAGTCAAAACCTTTTCAGAGGATGAAACCTTTTAAGTATGCAGCCAGTTTGACATTAGCCTTTTGTAAAGTCACTACATGTGCATTTCAGAGTTGGGGTCAGGGTCAGCCACAGTGCAAGCTCTGAAGCTGCCCCCTCTCAGTTAATTAGTCAAGCAATATTTACTGTGTGGGCCCCTCACACTGCCTCATACCATCGCTCAAAACACACTGACAAGTCTGATCGCCGGTTACATGATTAGACACCGCAGCGTGCCATGGGGTCGGGTTCCTCCAGAAGTTAAGCCTGTCTTAACTTTTTGCCGCTGGCCTGCTGCGTTTGACTGCTGCCCCTGCAGCAACCCCCGCCACAGCCTAAACACATCACCCCCACTCAAATCAAAGCATACACTTGCGGACTGTCGACGCAGGCAGCCTGAATGCGTCCTTAGTAAACTAAGATTTCGGTATGTTGATTATTCATGTTTTTTTGCTGAATTAAATATTTACAAGAAACATGAGCACATCTCTGATAAACAAGATTTTAAGTTAAGTTATTGTGGAAAAATTCAGTTTTACAGATATGTGGTCAACAGAGTCGATGAGTTCTTTAATCGAGGACAGCCCTAGCCAGCTCGACACATGGCAGATATGTTGGGCTTTGTTGTTACAAGGCGCTCTTCGGGTATCTCATACAGCCTGACAGATACAGGAATTTTGAGGGTGATATTACTATTTGAAAGTTCAAAAATATTTTTAATCTACGATCGATATAATTGACTTAAATTGGTTAAAAAAACGTGCTTATACCACTCAGGTTTAACTCGCCGGTGCTTGTATTTCCAGGCCATCTTGATGTGCACCCCCACATTAAACGTCCTTTATTTAACTTTCCTTGCATACAAAAACTGCACATTCTGTTCTTTGGTATTTTAACTTAAACAAAACAATGACATTCATCATTTTCAAAAAGAAAAATAATATTAATGAAAAATGTTTACACATCACCTCAAGTCAGAACAAATAAGTACGTTTAGTGGAGGCAGGAACACGTCTCTGACAAGTTATATTTACAGTCAGAATAAACCTAGAGTAATCTTATGTTGCCCATTGCAAGATAATGGAGTGAGTGTTTTTATGGGCGAGAAGACTTTGAAAAGGCCACATCTGATGACAATTATGGTCTGAAAGCAACGACACCAGCAGTGGTTGACGTGTGATTTCTTTTTAACCATAAAAAAATCTCCAGGGTGATAAATTCGTGCCCCCTGTAACTAAAAAAATATGTTATATAATATAATATAATATATGTTCAAGCCCCTTGAATCCCTTATTCAAGGGGCCTTATCACCATAGAATGAATGTTTTACCCAATAACAAGTCTTATATGGTTTGTTACCCTGCTGTGGAATGGAAAAAAAAAAAAACTGCACAATAGTCTCCTTCCTCTGATGAATAGCTCCAGCCGGGCATCATCAACTGTTGTGACAATCAGCCTATAAAATCAGTTTATTTGTCATTCGTTCTTCTTGGTTGGAAGTCCTGAGCGGGCGAGAAATACCGGAAGCAGAGCCAGAGCTCCCAGAGCTGCAGCCACCAACGGTCGGTAAAAAAGCCAACCTGCTCCGATGGTGAGAAGGGACAGAGAGCAGGAGACACACAGGGCGAAGATCTTCAGCCCCACGGACACAAGCTCTCTGAGAATAGGAACCCAATCCACTGTGGGCACACAGCAAGGAGTATTGTAAAGGAGGAATGCAGGGACAGAAATCATTGTATGATGTGGATGTACAGTAGCAAGAGTTTGTTTTACCCAGTGTGTAGATGATGCGCATGGTCAGCTGAATGCTAAGGCACATGAGCGCCCAGCCAGCAGCCCTGAGTGCCCATGTCTTCATACTGTTGTACTGGAGTTCTTTGGCAAAAACCTCCTACAGGAAATAATACAACTGAATCAACTACCAGAACCAAAGACCAAGTGGGAGAACTAGACACATGTGGGTATGATTATAATAACACACTTTTTTCCAAACAATTTCAATTTATTTGAAAAAAACAACAACCGCAGTGTCCAATAAATGAAAATGAAATCCATACTGACCTCTGCAGAGAGCTCCTCCAGGTACAGGATCTCCAAAGTGTCTCCTGACTTGGTTTTAAAAGGCATCAGCTGCTCCCCTCTCTGCATGGCCACAATACTGACCTGAAAAACAGCTATCGCAATCAACACACTGACCTGTTTTATGCTATATAAACTTGTGCTGTTTGATATCATGAGATTAATCAGCAGATTAATTGATCATGAGAGTAATTGTTATTTGAATCCATGGTTTCAACATTTAACTAAATAATTAAAATTAGTACCATAGATAAAACTAGAGATGCAACTAATGATTATTTTTATTGTGTATTTTTACTGTTGAATGTTTTTCTGATTAATCATTTAGTCACGTTTTCATGTGTGTCCGAAAAGTTCATGGAGCCTAAAGAGACATCTCATGTTGTTACTTTACACCACATGTCATTTAACTGACGCTTTTATCCAAAGCGACTTACAATTTCCAGATCTCCCACATCAAAGGCATGTGTCATATCCACTGCGCCATCCCCACCATATTGTAATGTCCAATTATCCAAATCCCAAACACTCAATTTACAATGCTTTAAAACAGCAAAACGCAACAAATCTTTAAATTTGAGTAGCTAGGACCAGTGAAAGTTTTTTTTTTAAATTACTTAAACAGTTAGATGGATATCAAAATGAATGCTGCTTCATGCTTTGTGGGGATCAACTTGTGTTCCAGACGAATCATTTCAGCACTACTTTGAAAAGTTTAGTTACTTTATCAAAGATTTTGATGCATGGGATAAATACCAAGAAAATGCATGCAGAAGGGCAATGATTAACTGATATGTCCTCATGAGTGAAATCAATATCTGGTCACGTTCAGCACTCACAGTTTGAGCCGGGCCGAGGGGAGACGTCTTGCCACTCAGTCCAGCGTAGGAGAATCTCACACGCACATCTCCAACCTGATGAAAAGAAAAACTCTAACTCAGTAACTGCACCAATGTAGAATCCATAACCCATCAGAGCAGTTGAGGTATCTAGAAGTTCACATCGTGTTGCTCACCTCCGGCCTGCGTGGGTTTTGAGTGTGATAGAAATAATCGTCATCGATGCTGAGAAAAGGGTCGAAAGAAAACTCCTTGAGACTCAGCGTCTGGAAATTATTTATCTGCTCCACCAGGCCTGAGGATGACCAAGCGATCAGTGGATTCATTAGGATTACAATCAAAAACAGTGTGACACACAATACAGTATCTGTGTAACTTCTGGATGTAGTAGGGGTGGGGAAATAATCAATTCTTTGATGCATTGCGATTCTCTCGAAAATAATTAAATACTTGATTCTGATAAGTTAATAATTGATTATTTTAAAAAAAAATGATAAAACAAAAATCTTTTTTAACATGTTGATTTTTTTTATTTGAAAGTTACTGTCTCCAGATATGTACAAATCAGAATGAGGATGGGACAATGGACAAACACTTAGAGTTTAGGCAAGAGTGCAGAAAGAATACACTTACCAAAAGGAAAAAAGAAAATACGTTTTGTATATATACACACATGATCTAATAAGACGTACATAAAATAATTAGGCAAAACACATATAGGCTGTTCATCTTTTTATCACATTACATCTGACCACCTCATGTTTCATGTTCTAAGAAGCCAATTATCCACCTTTAAACATGACTGAGCCTCTGACACGGAAGATTACTTTGAGAGAAGGTGACATTCACAAGCATCCTTAAGGCTTAAGCATGGAATGACTGCAAAATAAAAACGTCAGTAGACAAAATATGTCAAAATCTAACAAACTCAGATCTAGATGCATCAATAATTTTTTTTAGAATCAAATTGTTGGCCTCTGAATTGGAATCGAATTGAATGGTGAGGTGCCCAGAGATTCCCACCCCTAGTGTGTAGTGTCTGCATGTCAGTAAGGATACCTTTAGACAGACTGAAAGGTCCAACTCCGACTTCAGGAGCCACAACGGTCACACTCTCAACCGCCATGGCACTAGATTTAAATATTAAATTGAAGAGTAACTGCACACAAAACCCAGACAATAATATTTGGAATGGCACAGGATATAACAGAATAATGAGTACCTTGGGTTCTGGTGTCCCATTTCCAAGTCAAAATGACGACTGTTGACCAGTTCTGATTTCCACTCAGTGTCTAAAGAAAAGGAATAACATTGCTTCAATTTACATCACACATCTAAACAATCCATACAGCTTCAACCAGAGTCAAGCACACCATGTTGTTAGCAAATAATAACAGAAACAACTCACTGTAGGTGTACGTCGTCTCGGTTTTGGTCTCACCGTTCTCTTGGTGGTCCCTGAAATTAGTCAAAACGTAACAATCTCACTTTGAGCCAATGATGCTCTGTATTCCAGCCAACGTTTTACACGCCTGACCCCACCCTGAATGTTAACGTTTGCAGACAGCACACTCACTTGCTCTCCTGGTACTCCACCCACTGATACATTTCCACCTGCCTCTTAAGCTTCACTGCCTGCACCACCACTCTGTAATTTGGGTCATGGAGGGGCTACACAGACACAGGTGCAGATGATTAATCACCTGAAGTACAATGTACTTCAGGGTGTTGCTTTAACTAAGCATCTTAACTTTTTTTTTTTCTGTTAGCACGCCACTTAAAATTGTCAAATAAGCAAGAAAATAAAACAAACATTAGAATTGTCTGAAAACTACATCCAATTTACTACTTAAACTGTACTTAGCGTGTTACAAGAATGTATATAAGTATTACTAGATATGAAAGAGAAAATACAGAATACTGATGACTTTTTTTTTTTTTTTACTAAAGAAAAGATTTTAGAAACTTTATTAAAGACTTTTTTTATTTAAAGACTTTATTTAAAAGAGATTTTAGATAAGGTTTTCTTTAATGTGGGTGTTAAAGAATTGCCCAAATAAAAATAATTTTTAAATAAAATGTGATTTCTTCAAGCAATTAGAACACAAAAACAATATATACTGCATTTCCAAATAGGAGTGTGTCAACTCTGATGTCTGATACACACAAGTTCCCTGTCCTGCCCCCTCCCCTGTTTTGTTTGTGTGTTATTGTATTGATCTCTTTTCTCCACAGAAACTTGGATCAACATCGATTTATTTAATGCACATACAGGAATAACAGCATTACACTATGACAAAACATGGCAATGTTTTAAGATAAATAAATTACAGATTTTAGTTTAAGAGTAGAAAATGAACGGCATTCATTCATGGAAGATACAGGATACAATCGTGAAATTGTAGAGGGATCAGATGTACATGAATAAAAAACTTGAGTATACGCCAAATGTGCTGAGTCTGATCCTGATTGTTCACTGAATTCATTATTGTTGTGTGATTGGAAAGAATTTGTTTAACTCAACAGAGAGTACAGTCTACCTGTGAGGTGTGCAGCTGTGCAGACAGATGAACTAAACGGTTGTTGTTCAGCAGGTCGAGGCTGGAGAACGGACCCAACGACACAACCTGAGAAAGACCCTCATCCAGCGAAGATGCTGTTCGCAGAGCCCGTCCCTAAAAACAGAAACAGTTACAGACGGCATGCCCTGTGTTAACCCTTATTTTGCTGTTACATTAACATGCAGCATAAAAGAACAATTCGACTTGGATTGTAACAGTTTGCATTGTGGCTGTGATGTGATACACAGAACATGACTGTTTTCCACTGTGTGCGTGTTTCTTACTTCATTGGTAAAAAGAACATAAATTGAGAGGAAAAACAGTCCGACGCCGACAACTGTTCCTCCTGCAGTGTCACCTAACCGTTCCAGGAATCCAGGGTTGGACTTAACAGACACACGCTTATGTTGGTTTGGGTCTAAAAACTGAGACAAACATGCAAGAACAAATAAGGTTCAATGCCAACAATAACCACATTGGAATATCCAGAAATAAGATGGATGACATTATTGACTTGGAGTGGAACACTTAAGGAAATACTCTTTTATTATAAGTTGTGTAAATGTTTGCCCCTTTTGTAATTTATCTTATTTACGGTAAACCGGGACAATCCACAAGTGAACTTGTGTAAGAACAAGGAGAGATGCACTGTACCAGGTTGTAGCACAAATGCTAGACCCTAGGCAGGTCAGTAAAACAATAAATTATTAATGCAAGTGAAATACAAGACATCAGAATATACAATTTTACAACCACAGTTACGCCCTATTCACAATTAAACCTAGCATGGGCCAGTCCCCCCCCCACACCTTCCCAACAAAGCTATGCAATCAAAATCCTTACCTCGCCCAACACACACACACACA